>NC_142540.1:9185000-9485000 GCF_056151865.1 Erythranthe guttata
TTGATCGCGTGTAAAAAGATAAAAGATAGATTCCTAATTGTGTGCTATTTGGCCTTTAAATAGGGTGCAAAAATATAAAAGGGCGGGTTTCCTTGTGTAATTAAACTTCCTTCACTGCGCCACCTCGTAAACCCAGACGGCCGTGCGAGAATAAGCTCTTAAATCCGGACGGTCGTCCGGTCTTTAATTCTTCCGAGTTTTGATATTTTCACTTTTGGCCCATTTTTTCTCCGAATTTGCAGTTTTTACCCCGTAAGTTGTCAATTCTTCAATTTGCACCTAAAATACAAATAATAACCATTTTAAGCACCAATTATCGTTAAAACACACCAACAGTTCCAATTAAAAGGCACAATTAAGTGTATAAATATACACTTAACACACCCCCAAACTTGAACTTTTGCTTGTCCTCAAGCGAAATCAATTTATGAGCACAAAACACGACTGTACATCTCATTACATAGATCGATTGGTTAACTTCGCATTTTCAGAACTTGCAAGTATGATGATAATTCCTAGTTATTCGTAAGCTTAACATTCAACGGCACTTAGTCACTCACTATTACTAAAAACCACAAATCATACAATTGCTTCAAGTAACCAATATTTGCAAGTTAAAGATAGAAATAATTTATACTTACATGCATATATTTGACTCCAAATACTCACCAAATTATTCTACTCAACAACTATTGAGCATTAAGCTATTGGGATCATTGGGACTTTGTGGCTTTCAATTATTAGGCTCTTTGGTCCGAGGTAGGTAATATGGGTATGTGTGGCTAATTTTTCTTGAATTGAGGTGATTACGCCAAAATTTGAAAGATAGGCGTTTGAAACAATGAATTCACCTCTAGGGACTTTAATAAACTCGATTCTCCAAAATTCACACGTCAACACTTTTGCCTTTTAGGCAATGGATCGAGTTTTCAACACAATTCAACAACTAGTCCTTATTTCTCCCTTCTAATCTATTCTTCTTTTTCTTTTTCTTTAAATTTTTTTTTTTTTTTGAATCGAAGAATTTAGATATATATATATATATATAAAGATGCACATATATATCTTTTTTTTTTTCGAAGAAGAAAGATCTTATAAGAATTTTCGACCGACCTCCAAGGGATAATTATTCAACAATCTCCACTTTTCTACCTTCCACATATTGGCTAAAAGAAAGAACACCTTTTCTCCGAGGCTCAAATCAAGGTTCGAAGGATAATTCGACAAAAAGGGGTAGGCTTGAAAGGCTCAAACGGTTCAAAGAAGGCCCAAATCAAATCCCAAATCACTTACTACCCAACACTTCGTATCATAAATGTCCTAAGGTGAGATTTAAAACTGAACAAAGCATGATTTAGCACAAATAAATTCCAAATTTAAAATACAAAACATTCAACCAAAGCAATGCATAAGGCGTGATTCCTAGCAATAATTCACTTCTACATTCCGTTGAATCGAAAGCTAAACGAATATCTACTCCTTATCAACATAAAACAAGTAATCTCATCATCAAACATTGACCATCTCCCATCATCATAATTCATCGATGCATCGAACAAAATATATATATATATATATATATATATATATATATATATATATATATATATATATATATATATATATAGATATATTTTTAAAGCAAATAAATAAAAAAAACGGGAATAATAAAACGACAACTAAAACAAAAACTAAAGCATGCAAACTAACAAACAAGTAAAACATAAATAAGGCGCACATAAAAGAAAACAATAGTTAACCACCCCCAAACTTAAAATTCACATTGCCCTCAATGTGATTCGCCCGGTGTTTAAGGATAGAAAACACCTGTTTAAGCGTCGGGACCATCGTTGGGTTGCTCACCAACTCCACCTTGCGCATGAGCATCACCATCCTCTTCATCATCCGAAAGCGCGGGTACCGGCTCAAGAATCGGTGCGGGCAACGGAGCCGGTTCGGTGCACTCGGGATTGCCGCATGCCAAATGGCGCACAATGGCTTGGAGCATCTTCCCCGACCACCGTTGAAGGGATTCGATTGTGCTCACTTTGTGCTCCACCGTGGCAAACCGATTTCTCGTGATCACCAACTCTCGCTCCATTCTTCTTTGAAAACGGCGGTCCGAACTTGTGCTTGGACCCTCAGGTGGAGCTATTGGTTGGTTATCGACGGGTTGCTCGCCATCTTGGATGGGTGCCTTGTATTGTCGGGCCGCAAGGTTACTCATCGGCTTCCGAATCGATGTGAGAATATCCGTCGTTTTGGTTGGGACCTTCGCCTTCTTGCATAGACTGGTAACTAGGCAAGGGAAATAAAACCCTTTGGCGTTGTTGACCATAGAGGTCCAAAATCGGTCGGAGATAATTTCGCCAATATTGATCGGTGTGCCCTTGAGAATGTAGTATGCAAGAGCACACCGTTCGGGATCCACGTGAGTCCACGAGCGGGTGGGAATGAGGTTGGCACAAATGAACGAAGGCACGCCTTGCCTATTTGGTGGATGCATTTCCACTCCAACTCGTATGCCTCTTCGGTTGAGAGGTCGAACCAAATTGGTGGGCCATCGCACAACACCTCGCCGAGTTGATCTCTTGTGACCGCAAATTGCATTTGCTCCCAATTGAATGGCTCATGTCGGAGGTGATAAAAGGAGTTGATGGCCTGGGAACACCAATCGACCCGCTTTCCTCGAACCGTGCTCGACTTCCGATCCGTTGTAAGGAGGATACGGGTGTTGCGTAGAACTCGCGGACCAACGATAAGTTGATCAACCCTTCCGGTTCCAATAATGCGTGCCACCCTCGTCGTATGAATTCTTGATGCAACGGGGCAAATTGTGGAAGGGTGATCTAATACGCTCGCTCCGTCACAAGCTTCTTCACTTTTTGTTTCTCAAAACGAGCCTTGGCGCCTTCGACACAAAAAGCATCGTCGTCGGGGGTTGGAATTTGGTCGGTCTTCTTGCCTCTCCCCTTGCTTTTTGAAGTGCCTTCGCCTTGTGAGGTGCCCTCCCCGTCACGTCCTCGTTTCCCCATGACTTGAGAATGCATGTGGAAGGGATTAGAAGTGAATTGATGTGCAAAATTTCCCCCAAACTTCACTTGGGCAATTCGTCGAACACCTTGTGGGTGTTCTTGGTGGAATGGGTTTTTAGAGAAAATTGCACCTTGCTTGAATCCTCCCTGCGCAAATCAACAACAAACCACCGAGATTAAGTAATAAATGTGTGTAATTGGTGAATTTTTGGTGAAATTTGGCAAAGAAAAGGAAAAAATTCGAAAGAGGAAGACTAGGGTTCGAAGGAGGGGTGAGGGGGATTTGAAATTGTGAAAATTGGGGTGTGGAGACCCCTTTTTAAATCTGCCCGTTTTTTTTAATTTCGTACGGCCATGCGAGATTTAGGCCTGAAATCCGCACGGCCGCGCCAATTCCCAGTTTTGGGCAGTAGCTCTTCTAAATTTCGGACGGCCGTGCGAGATTTAGGTGAAAAATCCGCACGGCCGCGCCCTTTTGCGATTTTGGGTAGTAGCTCCTCCGAAATCTCACACGGCCGTGTGAGATTCCTGCGTTTTTCTTGCACGGCCGTGTGAATAATTGCAATTAGGGCCCTGAAAAATAAAAACTTCTTACTAGTGCCCCTAAATTCTTTTTTTTTTTTTTATTTTAGAAAAATAAAATAAAAACAAAACTAAAAATTTAAAATAACATAAAATAAGAAAAAAGAAATCTCGGGTTGCCTCCCGAGAAGCGCTAAGTTTACAGTCTTCAGTCGGACTTTGTCTGCTTCTTTGTTCAAGCTAACGTGACCGAAGTCACTTGGCGATTGAATTCCCCTCCACGATAATGCTTGAGGCGTTGCCCATTGACTTTGAACAATTTTTCGGTTTCGGGATCCAATAATTCGACTGCGCCGTGTGGAAATACGTCGAGTATAGTAAACGGTCCGGACCATCTTGACTTGAGTTTTCCCGGAAACAACTTTAGACGGGAGTTGTAGAGGAGAACCAATTGCCCCTTTTGAAATTCTCGATGCAATATCTTGTTATCGTGCCAACGCTTGGTTTTCTCCTTGTATACACGATTGCTTTCATACGCATTCAATCTCAATTCATCGAGCTCGTTGAGTTGCAGCATTCGTTTCTCCTTGCACGCTTCAATATCGAAATTCAGCTTTTTAATTGCCCAACATTATGCTCGAATTCAACCGGTAGATGACACGCCTTGCCATAAATCAATCGAAACGGTGTCATCCCAAGTGGAGTTTTGTAAGCTGTACGATATGCCCAAAGTGCATCATCTAATTTTCTCGACCAATCCTTCCGGGTAGGACTCACAACCTTTTCGAGGATGTTTTTGATTTCACGATTCGTGACCTCGGCTTGCCCGTTCGTCTGAGGGTGGTAGGCCAATGCGACCTTGTGCTTTACTCCATACTTGGCCAAGAGTGCTTCGAATTGTTTATTGCAAAAGTGAGTGCCTCCGTCACTAATAATTGCTCGTGGCGTTCCAAAGCGAGTGAAAATCTGTCTTTTTAAGAAAGCACAAACCACTACAGAATCATTAGTAGGAAAGGCGGCCGCCTCAACCCATTTAGATACATAATCGACGGCCACTAAGATGTATAGGTTATTGAATGATGGGACAAAAGGCCCCATAAAATTTATTCCCCATACATCGAAGGGCTCTACTTCGATCATTGTATTTAATGGGAGTTCGTGCCTCCTAGAAATATTACCAACTCGCTGGCATCTATCACAACTTGAAACAAAATTATAGCAATCTTTAAACAAAGTTGGCCAAAAGAAACCTGATTGAAGCACCTTTCTCGCCGTGCGCTCACCCTCATAATGTCCCGCATAATCCGAGCCATGGCAGTGAAAGAGTATATCTCCTTGCTCGCTTTCCGGTACACATCTTCGAATGACTAAATCGCTGCATTGTCTAAACAAAAAGGGTTCTTCCCAAAAGTAGAAATTCACATCGTGTAAAAACTTTTTTCGTTGATGAAAAGTGAGCTCGGGTGGAAGTACATGGCTAACTAAATAATTCACAAAATCCGCATACCATGGTACTTCTTGATTATCAATAACAAGCAATTGTTCATCCGGAAAATTTTCATTAATGCAAATTGGATCTTTGAATTCCGTTTCTAGCCTAGATAAATGGTCGGCTACTTGGTTCTCTCTACCCTTACGGTCACGAATTTCCAAATCGAACTCTTGCAACAATAACACCCACCTAATAAGTCTAGGTTTTGCTTCTTTCTTTTCTATCAAATATTTTAAAGCCGAGTGATCCGTGAAGACAATGACCTTGGTGCCTATAAGATATGATCTAAATTTTTCGAATGCAAAAACAACTGCTAGCAACTCCTTTTCAGTGGTGGTATAATTTAATTCTGCCTCGTTTAGAGTTTTACTAGCATAGTAAATTGAATGAAAAAAATTATTCTTTCTTTGACCCAAAACGGCACCTACCGCAAAATCGCTGGCATCACACATAAGCTCAAAAGGTTCATTCCAATCGGGCACAACAATAATAGGAGCAGTTACTAACCTTGTTTTCAAGTCGTCGAAGGCTTTGAGGCATTCGTCATTGAAATCGAATTTGACGTCCTTCTCCAACAAATTGCACAATGGTTTGGCTACCTTGGAGAAATCCTTGATGAACCGCCTATAGAATCCCGCATGTCCCAAGAAACTTCAAATCCCCTTTACGGAAATTGGTGGCGGTAATTTCTCGATTGTCTCAATTTTTGCTCGATCGACTTCTAACCCCTTCTTTGACACCTTGTGTCCCTCTTGCACCATAAAGTGGCAATTTTCCCAGTTGAGCACCAAATTAGTCTCTTCACACCTGCGAAGAACCTTAGCCAGTATTTGGAGACAAGTGTCATACGTATCACCGAAGACAGAAAAATCATCCATAAAAATTTCAAGACCACATTCAACCATGTCCGTAAAAATTGCCATCATACACCGTTGAAAAGTAGCAGGAGCATTGCATAAACCAAAAGGCATACGTCGAAAAGCAAAAGTACCAAAAGGACAAGTAAAAGTGGTTTTGTCTTGATCCTCGGGAGCTATGGCAATTTGGTTATAACCGGAATACCCATCTAAAAAGCAATTAAATTCTTGACAAGCTAGCATATCAAGCATTTGATCAACAAAGGGCAATGGGAAGTGATCTTTTCGAGTGGCTTTATTCAATTTTCTATAATCCATGCAAATTCGCCAACCCGTTACTGTCCTAGAAGGGATTAATTCATTTTTTTCGTTTTTTATAACAGTCATTCTCCCCTTCTTGGGTACACATTGTACCGGACTAACCCACGCACTATCAGAAATAGGAAAAATAATACCTGCGTCTAGCCACTTGATGATTTCTTTCTTCACAACTTCCTTCATGATGGGGTTCAATCGCCTCTGTTGTTCCGCCGAAGATTTATGGCTCTCCTCCAATATGATCTTGTGCATGAAAAAAGTTGGACTTATGCCCTTGATGTCGGCAATTGTCCATCCAAGTGCTAGCTTGTGCTCTTGCAAGACCTCCAAAAGTCTCTTTTCCTGTAGACCTGTCAAAGATGAAGAAATAATAACAGGTAAGGTCTCATGAGCTCCAAGATACATATATTTTAAATGAGAGGGTAATACTTTAAGCTCAAGTTTCGGTGGTTCGATCACTGAAGGCTTAAAAGTGACGGATAACGGGATCTCCGTTTCCAAACTCTCAAAGCGTGGTCTTGACAGCGGCTTTGCCGAATCCAACCAACATAATTGTTCCGTCACTGCTTCTTCCTCAACTGATGTTCCTACACTCAAAGATTCTTCCAACGGATCCGCAATTAAAGGTTCAACAAAATCAAAATTCAATTGATCTAACACATCAAAAGCAAAGCATTCATCACCCTCTTGAGGATGTTTCATTGTACGGAAAACATCAAATTTAATCATTTCATCCCCCAAAGACATAGATAAAATTCCATTATACACATCAATTATAGTTCTACCCGTTCTCAAAAAAGGTCTTCCCAAAATTAAGGGAATTTCTTTATCTTCTTCGATATCAAGAACTACAAAATCTGCGGGAAAGATGAATTTATCTACTTTAACTAACACATCCTCTACTATTCCTTTTGGGTATATGAGTGATCTATCGGCTAACTGTAAAGTCACCGATACCAATTTTATATCTCCTAATCCCAAACTTTGAAAAACTGAGAAAGGCATGAGATTAATGCTCGCACCTAAATCTATGAGAGATTTTGCAAAGAACTTACCTCCGATAGCGACTGGAATCGTAAACTTACCCGGATCTCCAAGCTTTGGTGGAATTGGGCGAGTAAGAATGGCACTGCATTGTTCAGTTAAAGCTATCATCTCATGTTCACCGAATTTTCGTTTCTTTGATACCATGTCTTTCAAAAATTTCACCCAATGAGGCATTAGTTCAAGTGCTCGAGTAAAAGGAATATTAATATGTAACTCATTCAATTGCTCAAGAAAACTTTTGTAATACGACTCATTTTTCGCCTTTATCTGGCGTTGAGGATAAGGTACCTGAGGGGTCGGCTTAGGCGCAACGACCCTTTTCTCACCTGGTGGATCTGTCAGAGTCTCCGCTTCTTTTTCTTGTTGCTCCTCCCCATCCTTGATTGTTGCCTTCTTCGCCACTTCTTCTAGTTGTCTTCCATTCCTCAAACTGACGGCTTTGCATTGCTCGTTGGTGCCCTTTCGAGGGTCTTCCGTATTTGACGGTAATGTACCGGCTGGCCTCGCGTTCAATTGGGTTGCAAATTGGCCCATCTGTGTTTCCAAATTTCGAATGGATGCTTGGGTGGTCATCATAAATTGGGCCAAGATATTTGCGAGGTCTCCACCTTGAGGTGGTGCTTGAGGCGGATTTTGGAATCCGGGAGCTGGTCGTGAATAATTATGCGGTTGGCCATGAGGTGGTGCTTGCCTTTGCCCTTGCTGATTTCCTCCCCACCCAAAGTTAGGGTGATCCTTCCATCCCGGATTATACGTGTTGGAGTACGGGTTCCTCTGTTGTCGGTTGGTGTCATGCACATAATTTAGAGACTCCGTTTCATCTACGCCTTGGTCGGGAGCTTGGACTGCATGGACTTGCAGATTTTGCAAAGCCGCTACTTGCTTCGATAGCTTCTCTAACTGGGCCGTGATTGCAGTGACCCCGTCTAACTCCAAAATTCCTCCCGTCTTGACTGCTCCGCTATTCGACCGGTCCGATGCCTGCATGTATTTATTTCTAGCGATTCGCTCCAAGAGTTCGTATGCTTCGTCGTAGGTCAAACTCATGAACATACCTCCAGCTGCAGAGTCGAGCACGGTTCTCGAGTTGTCTTGCAATCCATCGTAAAATATTTGCAGTTGGCGCCACTCTTGCAGTCCGTGATTCGGGCACCTCCTCACTAACTGTTTGAACCGCTCCCACGTCTCGAATAATGCTTCACCGGCTTCTTGTATGAAATTTTGAATTTCTCTCCGAATTCTCTCAGTTTTTGTTGGGGAGTTGTATGTGTTCATGAAAAGTTGTGCTAGCTGGGCCCAAGACGAGATGGAGTGCGGTGCGCGAGTTTGTAACCATTCTCGGGCTGCTCCTTGTAATGAGTGCTTGAACAGGCGGAGTTGCAGTGCTTCGGGTGATACTCCGTTCATCTTGTGCGAGTCACACGTTTCGAGAAAGTTGACCAAGTGGAGATGTGGATCTTCATGAGCCAATCCGCTGAATAAACCATTGTTTTGGAGCATCGTGAGGAGTCCCGCTCTAATTTCGAAATTGTTGGCTTCAATAGGGGGCTGCTGGATACTTGATTGAAACCCATTGAGTGTTGGAACGGTGTACTCATGCAGTGCTCGTTGACGCGGTGGTGGATTAATTAGCTGGCGTGGCTCTTGCTCATTGATGATTTCCGCCACTGCATTCGGTAGGCGCCCTTAGTCATCTCCCCTGCGATTAATCTCTTCTTCCATCGTTGCGGAAGCGTTTTGAGCTAACCGTTGATTTCTCCTAGCTTGCCTAAACGTTCGCTCAATTTTGGGATCAAGAGGTAGCAAGTTCGTGTCGTGTCCTCTTCGCATAAAAAGTACCTAAAACAAAATAATAAAATGATTAAATAAAATAAATAAAATTGCTAAAGTAAGAAAAATTGCTCAAATTTAATATTAGGTTAAATAAATAATTTAGCCGTATTCCCCGGCAACGGCGCCAAAAACTTGTTGGCTGCTAAATACCAACACGCAAGTGCACGTATCGCAAACAAGTAGTAAAGTACCAAATTATTTAATCCAAAGTACCAAATTTTAACAATTACAATTTTTATCCAGCCTACGCAAGTTCGTCAAATTAATCAAATAAACAATTAAACTAATTAAGAACGCAAATAATCACGAGAAAATATCAATATAAAATGGATCTAGGATTTTATCTTCCCCCTATGCGATAATTCTTCACCCAATTAATCTTCTATCATGCAAGTTACAATTCCCGATTATTAACCCAAGACACGAAATTACTCATAACCAGCTGTCGCGTGTATTATGAGTCTATTTTATTCATAAAAGATTCACTATATATCTATGCAAACCTAGTATGAATAAAGGATTAAATAACAAGTCTCGTAAACGGCTACCTAAGGTATTATCTGTATGTCTACGATAACACATGCAATTGACACACTCATCCGGTGAAAACTACTCGAAGGCTCTTCTATCCCTGTTCTAATTATTAAAACGATCTGTCAATCAATTCTAACAATAACCAATAGCAAAATAAATAAGCTACGTTCATGCGCTAAATAAGATCAAAATAGAAGAAATAATCGAAGAATTAAACTTGCATAAAAGTAGAAAAAGATGTTCGAATTACCACATAGGGTTCCAACAAAATCCTAGAATAAAAACTTAGCTACTCATGTTCTCTATGAAAGACATAATAAAAATACGAAAAAACATAAAAGCTATGAATAAAAATAAAAGACAACTATGATGAAGATTCGTCAAGTCTTCGTCTTCGTTCTTGTGCTCCTTGATCGCGTGTAATAGATAAAAGATAGATTCCTAATTGTGTGCTATTTGGCCTTTAAATAGGGTGCAAAAATATAAAGGGGCGGGTTTCCTTGTGTAATTAAACTTCCTTCACTGCGCCACCTCGTAAACCCGGACGGCCGTGCGAGAATAAGCTCTTAAATCCAGACGGCCGTCCGGTCTTTAATTCTTCTGAGTTTTGATATTTTCACGTTTGGCCCATTTTTTCTCCGAATTTGCAGTTTTTACCCCGTAAGTTGCCAATTCTTCAATTTGCACCTAAAATACAAATAATAACCATTTTAAGCACCAATTATCGTTAAAACACACCAAAAGTTCCAATTAAAAGGCACAATTAAGTGTATAAATATACACTTAACAGTTATTCAAAAAAAATTCTATACAAGTATATATGTGATCTACAATTTCCGAGATTTTTTTTAATTCTAATAAATGAGTTCTAGTGAAAAGAAAAGAAATATGTTTTACGTTTAGATTTAAAATTGGGGCTATTTGATAAACACCCCTATTGCATTTTGACTTCTTGATAAATCCAATTTTAGGAATAAATATTTGCCATGAATTCAATCAATCAAAAATACCTTATATACCCCAACTAATTAGTCTATTAATTTAAAATTAAAAGTACGGTAAATAAATGCAAATCTCTCCCAGATTACACCACCTAAAGATCCTCCTCACAATTCTGCCCCAAATCACGCACGAAATCCACTCCAACATCATCTGCTCACTGCTTTCACAAAGCACATCCAACAATGGATATTGTTCTTATGGAAGACATTAATTAGAAATTAAAACCATAATTTTTCTGTTGTTTAAGAAAACACAGTTATTATTGATTTGTATCACTAGAAGATGGTCCAAAAAATCGACATCGAAAAGTAAGTGATTAGGGCCTTGTGTTTGTTGATTTAAACCGATTATTTGAATATTGCAAGTAATTTACACGAATGTTCTTAATTGTATTCTGCATATTTGCTATAAACATGAAAACCACTATGTATAAACAACTATATAAACATGAAAACCACTCTGTATAAACATCTATATAAACATGGAAACCACACTATATAACATATATGTAAGCATGAAAACCACCATGTATAACAGCTATGTAAGCATGAAAACCCCTCTGTATAACAACTATGTAAACATGAAAATCACTTTGTATTATTACAAATTCGCTTTCTTCATTCAAAGACGGTGGCAACAACAGCCATGCCAAACTCGATTTCGGGGGAGAAGGCCAATCGGAAGATGCTCCGGAATTCAAAATTCCGGCATCAAATTTTAGAGGAGGCAAATGGATCCGACATGGGGGTGAGATCCGGCATCTGCCTTTGGAGAAGAAGCCCAATTTGTAGATACGACGTCGTCACATCTCCATTGAACCAAACGGAGTATTAACGTAGCCATCGTTGGTGAACTCGCTGATCCTGTCACAAGATAAACGAGCAATAAATAAATAGGTTATGTAATTACCTAATTATTAAGGTTGCCGATAGTTCTTCGTATAATCGACAAAGACACGTAGTACCTCAAACGTATCCGTCGAGACTCTCCAACTCCCGAAGATATTCAACACTCGACGTTGATCTGCTTGCCGATCTTGTCAGAAGATATGGTGCACCCCAGCCAAAATAACAAATACTCTTGCTTGACGTACATCTTCTCCTCCTCATTGTCCCTCTCGGTCACATGACTCACAGTCGTCTCCAACCAATTCAACTTGTTACGAACCCCATATCACTTGTTATGAGACCCACTACCTTATGCCGATGCAAAACTTGAAACATCCAAACAAAGTATTTAAAATGGCTGAATCAAGGAATAATGACCCCCCCCAATATCTACTATAAGAGCTAGAAACCATTTTTATCAAGGTAGAATATTGACCCGTGATTATAAAGAACCATAAACAATTATGATGACTTTAAGAAAATGACAAGAACTCACTTGTAAAATCCCGAAGTTTGTTGTAGAACAGCGAAGGACAATTGATCTCTCAAAGACTCAATTTATTTATTAAAATTCGTGCATAATAAAAGGTCTTGTTGGCAACATATCTATAAAGCATCAAAAGATTTTTTTTCACAAGGAAAATGACTCCTACAGAAACTATGATAAGGAAACTTGCACTTCGGTTAGCTCGACACAAGCTCGGTTATAGACATGGCCACGGATCGGGTCACGGGTCGGAGCCATCGGGTCCAACTATTAGGGACCCGAAACTAACCCGTGGTGAGGCAGGTCCGGGTCCGGGTCGGGTCCACTCGGGTTCTCCTGGGTCTGGGTCCAAATCGGATTTAATTTTTTTATTCTTTATTTTGTTAATAATAAATTACAATAAAAAAAAAGTAAATTTAAACTTGAAAGCACTTTTCAAATTAGAAAAAAAAAAAAAAAAAAAAAAAAAAAAAAAAGAAAAAAAAATGAATCTAAAACAATAAGCCATTTTTAACTTCAATTTATCATTGAAGAAATCATCAGTTGTGAATTCAAATTTGTAAATATTTCTATAAAAATTATATTAGTACGCAATAAAGATTTAGAAAATAAAACATGAATAAATGTAATTACCGTGCAATATTCGCATTTTGTTTGGATTTCTCCGGATTCGAGTTGTATTTTGTCAAAATGAGTAGAAGAAGATTTTTTTACGGACATGTTAAGACAAATTGAAACAATTAATACTTTGAGAAATAAACTAAATAAAATGAAAGTTGTGAGAGCGAATTGGTTAAGCTTGGGTTGAAAGTATTTATAGGTGAAAACAATAATTGAGACTTGAGAGATTTTTTCAAATTTCAAATTTTAGAAAAATTCAAATTTCAAATTTCAAATTTTAAATATCAAAAAGTTTCAAATTTTAAATTTCAAATTTCAAAATTCAATCTTTGTTTTAGACTACATAGGTTGAACCGGAATTCTTTATATTTTTCTAAATTTAATATATATTTATTTGTTATTAGTGGAGATTTTTAATATTAATAATAATAAAAATGAATATGATAGTTAATAATTTATTAAACATTACTTATATTACTATAACAATTATGATCATTTTACACTTTGATTTTAGAATATATAGAGTATAGTTATTGATCCGACTGGATTCGTGGTGGGTTGATTTAGAAAGTTAGATAGGCCTGAACTTGGACCGGAGCCCACGATAAACCTACAAGAAAGAAAAGAACCGGGCTTAGGCCGGAGTTAGCACTCCGACGGCCAAGTCAGTGACTTCCTGAAGAAGATATTAGGCTTTTGTATGTAATTGATGTGTAAGATTTTGTTGCCATTTTCCTGCATTTACTGCCCCTATTTATACTAAAAAAAAGGGACGGACGTCAAATACTCTTCAATTTAATTTACCTGTCCAATCGTGGTAATTAGGCATCCGGACCCCAAATTACCTTCAATGCAGTTTAATCTGTCACTTCATTGGCGGCTGCAGGTGCAAAAAGTAGGGGGCCGAAACGACATACCTCTGTCAGTGGATTGGACGTGCATTAAATACCTCAATGTGCAGCTAGAATCATCTCCGGGCTGGTCTGGCGAGAAACTTGGCGAGAGGGTGAGTTAGCGAGAGGGCTTCTCGCTCTCGCGGGTCGCATGGACCCTCTCGCTAACAAGTGCCCGTTTAACGGGCCCTCTTCTCTTGGTGGGCTTAATGGTGCCTTTTGACCCTATTTGGGCCTTTGGTCTTTAGTGGATCTGTCTGGCGGTAATGGGCTGGATCAACTAGTCCCCCACTCGCAGATACTCGCGACATGCCGCAAGTGGCTGCGAGTTCGCTCCTTTTTCGAGAGACGGTTTGTATTCCACTCGCCTCTCAACATAATTACTGCCCTGTTTCGAATAACGTGCCTCGTTTCACATTATGAATAATTAATTGGCTGAATTTATTTTCCTTATTTAATTAATTTTTTTTTTTTTGAAAGTTGTAGCGCCGCCTGCGCTGTCCACTCGCCATTAATGCAGCGTAGGCGGGTCTTTTCAAATCTCGTGTCTTCAACTATAAAAACGGGGGTCCTCCCTCTTCCTCTCCTTTACACTCCTCTTTTTTTTCTCCAGCCAATCTTCCTTTTCTTCTCTTCTTCTCCGGTGTTGGAATTAACTTTCTCCTCCTCCGGCTCCTTCCTTTTATCCAGGTAAATATTTCTCGACCTTGCTTTTGTGATTCTCCTTTTTGTTTCGTGTTCTCCTCCTTCGCTTCTATTCCATGTCTTCCGAGTCCTCCTCTTCTTCCTCCAGGGAGATTCGTACCCCTTTAATCCGCCTCGGCCCTCCGTCGGAACAGAGAAATAGGCCCAAGAAGAGGGCCGTGGTATCCAAAACCCGAGGCCCACCAGCCACCTCTGCTCGCAACAAAAAAGAGAAGGGCAAGGCCCCCTTCTCTCGCAACATAAAGGGGGGGACGATGCGACCTACCCCTCTGGGGGGAGAAGGGGGTTATTAGGGTTCCGAAAGTGAGGGAACCCTCCGTTTGCATCTTGACCAACCCCCAGTACTCGATTTTGACCCCCGACGATATTGGCGACCTAATCGTTCGGCAAGGGGTAGACATTTCCTACGATTTAGCTCTTCATTCCCCCTCGCAAGACTCCATTCACCCTCCTCCTGGCTATATGACCTGGCATATCGACCAATTGCTCTCGGGTTTGTCGCTGCCCGTTCACCCCTTTTTCTTGGATGTGGCTCGCAAATTTCGCGTGCCCATCAACCAATTTCTTCCTAACTCTATTAAATTTATGTCAGCCTTTTTTATTATCTGCGCCGAGGCCTCCATAGTTCCCTCCGGCGAGCGGTTCCATTCTGCCTTCAAGGTGAATCGCTCTCCTTCTGGCTTTTTCCATCTTAAGGGTTTGACTAACAAAGTACATAATTGGCCCAAGCGTTTTTTATTCATTCGTTCGCCCACTTCTTGGGGCTTTGATCCGTCGTATGTCGAGACAACCCCTCGCCCTGTTGGGGTGTCTCCGGATTGTTTGGAGGTACTCTCTCGCTTGACCGCTCGCACTCCCCCCCCCCCCCCCCAATTGTGGGATGTTGAAAAGATAGTAGCTACCCCTTCTCTTTTTGCCCGCGCTGGATTGTGGGATATGTCCTCGTCTAACCCTCGCCCGCTGGGTACTTATTAGGGATAATTTCCATATTTCGTTCTTATTGATTTATTCCACCGACGCTAAATATTGTTAACCATTGTTTCCTGTTTGCCATGTGTTTTCCTTCAGACGAGATGATTCGAGAAGCTATGAAGGCGGCTCTCGCCAAGCAGCGCGCCCAGTCCTCCCGCACACTTTCTGAGTCCACGAGCCATGCCCCTTCTAATCGCACAGCCTCTCCTTCTAAGGCGGCCACCAGTGCAGCGGCGGGGTCAGGCTCTCGCCTGGAGACTCGGCGAGAGAGCCCCACTGCTCCTCCCCCATCTGTTGTGTGGCAACCTGTTATCGATCTCGGCAGTGAAAATGCCGATAACCAGGAGGCCCATGATTCGTTTCGCTCGCTGGAGCAGGTGCACTCTGACGCTGGTCGCCATAAGCGAGACGCCAGCGGAGAACATACTTCTATGATGTCCAAGCGACATCGTGCAGATGACAGGGGCTTCCTATCATCCCTCTCGCCTGACCGTAGTCTCGACGAGCTATCCCGACACTTCAACCAGTTGAAGCTTGTGGAGGATGCGCAGGCTCTCGAGCGTATGTCTCACGAGCAGCAATATTCCCGACTGCTATTCCATTGCTCCCAGGTATGTGCAATTTTATCTTATGCTCGCAGCTAGCTTAATCATATTTACGAATTGTTTCGTATATTATTTTCAGATCAATGTTCTTCTCGCTCATGGCCTTGGCTCGACAGACCCTACTCGCCAGGCCGAAGAGCTTGCCTTCATGAAAAGGCTAGCTAGCGAGAAAGCCAACGAGGTCACCCGCCTGCAAGACATGGTCCGCGAGTTGACCAATGAGAAAGATGAGATTGCTCGCCTAGCCAATGAGAAGTATAATGCGATGAAGTCCTCTCTTGAGAGCAAGGCTGCTCGCCTTCACGCCGAAAAGGAACAGCTGATCGCTATTTCTCGGCAGAAACAGGAGGTAGTGGAGGTGGAGTGTATGAGGACTGTCGCACTGGAGCGTGCGGGGAGCTTGTACGATCATATGTGCTCGATAGATGGGCAAGACTTCCAACGAGGGTATCGCGAGGGCCTAAGCCGCAAGTATCCTTCGTCCGCCCACTTTGCTAATGTTGCGGCACCAATAGGTATGGGCTTCATGGATCGGGGCATCCGCATGTATGCGGCTCACCACAACCTTCACGATCTTTCTCAGGAGATCACTGCTATTCTCGATCTGTTGGGAGACGAGATTCCTGGCTGGGAAGGAAATCCTACTGAGCCTGTGTATGCTTGGTGGGCGGGCGTCCTCGAGGGTATGCTTGCCAAACTGAATAAGTACGCCGCTCAAGCTCCTTCCAACATGGCTCACTTAGACCCTACCTGCTCTGCCTCCACTCTTCCCGATGTTCCTCCCTCCTGAAGCTATTTCTTCTTTTATTTCTGTTTTGAACAATTTTACTTGTCTCGAACAATTTGTTTTTCCTGAACAATGTTAATTTTATTTGATTACTTTATTATGCGTTATGACTATGAGGATTGATGTTGCTAAATTATATTTTATCTTTCGTATATTTTTTTTATGCTTTCTTAACATTTCATCCTACTCGCTCATTCGCGCATAGTGTGCCGCGGCCTAGGGCTGCGAGCACGAATCCTATAGCATGCATGTTCACATGATATTTCTGTTAGCCTCTTAAGTGTTTTCTTAGAAAATACTTCAAACTTTCTTGTCATGCCTTTTCAATCAAAGTTTGCTCGATGTTCGCATCTTTCGTGTTGTAAATAATTTTATCTTTCGTTTCGCGGTTTCTAGCGGAATTTGCTCGATGCAAGTTCTGCTCGCAACTTTCGCATTGTAAATAATTCTAACTTTCGTTTCGCGCTTTCTAGCGGAATTTGCTCGATGCAAGTTCTGCTTGCAACTTTCGCATTGTAAATAATTCTAACTTTCGTTTCGCGCTTTCTAGCGGAATTTGCTCGATGCAAGTTCTGCTCGTAACTTTCGCATTGTAAATAATTCTAACTTTCGTTTTGCGCTTTCTAGCGGAATTTGCTCGATGCAAGTTCTGCTCGCAACTTTCGCATTGTTAATAATTCTAACTTTCGTTTCGCGCTTTCTAGCGGAATTTGCTCGATGCAAGCTCTGCTCGTAACTTTTGCATTGTAAATAATTCTAACTTTCGTTTCGCGTGTTCTAGCGGAATTTGCTCGATGCAAGTTCTGCTCGCAACTTTCGCATTGTAAATAATTCTAACTTTCGTTTCGCGCTTTCTAGCGGAATTCGCTCGATGCAAGTTCTGCTCGCAACTTTTGCATAAAGCTTATCGCTAAATTATAATATTTTGCTCGCATTTTTTGTTTATGTGCACCTAATAGGTTATAGAATTCTTCAAGTCAGGTTTTTCCAAAAGAGGCCGCTTCACATTACTGCTTTCTCTTACTTAGAAAACATGGTTCATCCCGCAGCTAGACGGGAAAAACAATAAAAAATATGGCCTATTCCTGTAATACAAAATATTATAATACAATCATATTATGTATAGTACTTTTTCAGATGACACACGTTCCACGCGCGAGTTAGGCTTGCTCCCTCCATATCTTCCAACATGTATGCTCCTCCTACGAGCACCGCTACTACCTTGTATGGGCCCTCCCATTTCTCCATTAGCTTTCCAACCGCTTTGTGTGCATCCGCCTGCCTCAAGACCAAGTCCCCCACTTGAAAAACTCTCTGCCTTACTTTCTTGTCATAGGCTGCCTTAATTTTAGCTTTGCTAAGCTCCATTCTTCCTCGCGCGCTCTGCTGCTTTTCCATTACCAAGTCCAGCTCCTCGCGCAAGCGCATGCTGTTAGCTATTTCTTGAAAATTCATAATTCTACTCGACGGCGTTCCTACTTCTACTGGTATGACGGCTTCCGATCCGTACACCAACGAGAACGGACTTTCTCCGGTCGCCTCCTTTGGCTGATGTTCGATATCCCCATAGTACCGCGTGCAACTCCTCAACCCAATTTCCTTTTGCCCCTTCCAGACGCTTCTTAATTCCCTCTAACAGTACTCGATTAATCACCTCGACTTGCCCGTTCGCCTGCGGGTGAGCCACGGCTACAAACCTCTGCTTGATACCCAGACCTGCGCAACATCCTTGTATCTTGGCTGAATTAAACTGTATTCCATTATCTGAAATAAGATCTCTAGGAAACCCATATCGACAGCAGATATTTTGCCATATGAATTTCATGACCTCTGTGTCTGTTATTCTGGCCACTGCTACTGCCTCCACCCATTTAGAGAAGTAATCTACAACAACTATTAAGAATTTTCTCTGCCCCTTGGCTAGTGGCATGGGGCCCACGATATCTATCCCCCATTGTGCAAAAGGACAAGGGAAAGTTATTATCGTCATATCCTCTCCTGGTGTGTGAATCAGCGAGCCATGCCTCTGGCATTTATCACATGTCTCGACAAATTGGCCCGCGTCTTTTCTCAAGGTGGGCCAAAAATATCCTGCCCTTAACACCCGCGAGACCAACGCTCTACCTCCTGCATGGTCCCCGCAGCATCCTTGGTGTATCTCGCGTAGCACGTAGCGGCCTTCCTCCAAAGATAGACATCTTAGATGCGGCCTAGTGTATCCTCTTCTATGAAGTATGTCCCGGATTAAGCAGAAATTACTTGCTCGCTGCTCCAAGATCTTCTGCGCGCGGCCACTGGCCAGCATTTTTCCTTGCAGACACGCCTTTATCTCCGCGCGAATCTTGCCTGCTTGTCACTGTTGAAACCCGCTCCTCGCTCACACGGCAAGGCTCCCCCATTTGCAACTGTATTTTATTGACTCGTATCCTACCGCCATGCTTCCTATCTTTGCCAGAAAATCGGCATGCTGGTTCTCCTCTCGGGGTATTTGAGCTAGCTCGCAGAATTCAAACTCGCTCATCATCGATCGCACTGTCTCGCAATAAGCCATCATCCGCTCATTTTTTATCTCGAATTCGCCTTTTACTTGTTGTACTACCAGCTGTGAATCCAAAAATATGCTTAACTTTCTGCCCCCGGCCGAAGATACCAGCTTCATCCCATGTATAACGGCTTCATACTCCGCTTCATTATTTGAAGCTCTGAAAGGCAACTTGATAGCGTACTCCAATTCCTCGCCCGCCTCTGCTAGCACCACTCCTACTCCGCTTCCAGATGTATTCGCCGAACCATCAACGAACACCCTCCATATTCCTTGCTCTTCTGGTCTCGTTGTTTCCTGCAGGAAATCCGCTAGAGCCTGCCCTTTTATGGCAATTCGTGGTTCGTTGCTGATATCGAACTGCCCCATCTCTACTGCCCATTTAACCATTCTTCCTGAAACTTCCATCCTTCCCATCACTGTCCTCATAGGGTGGTTAGTACGGACCACTATTGCGTGCGAAAGAAAATAGGGTCTTAGCTTCCGCGCTGTCGTCACCAGCGCTAGGCCCATCTTTTCTATCTCGGAGTATCTCAGCTCAGCCCCTCGCAAGAGTTTGCTCGCATAATATATCGGGCTTTGCACTCCCTCCTCCTCTCGAGCTAAGACCGAGCAGACCGCGAACTCGCCCACTGCTAGATATACATAAAGCTTTTCCCCTGGCACCGGCTTTGCTAATAGCGGGAGACGAGCGAGAAGGCTTTTGAGCTGCTCGAAAGCCTTCCCTGATTCTTCCGTCCACTCAAATTGGGTCCCCTTTCTTAGTATTTTGAAGAAAGGGTGACTAGCCTCTCCCGCTTTAGAAATGAATCTACTCAGAGTTGTTATTCTTTCTGCCAGCATTTGAACCTCCTTAATATTACGTGGTGCCTCCATATCTAAAACCGCCTGCACCTTCTCCGGATTCACTTCCACTCATCTCTCAGTCACCATATAACCCAGGAATTTTCCCGTTTTCACCCCGAAAGCACACTTATTGGGGTTAAGTTTCATGCCGTAGCGTCGGAGCGTGCTGAATGTTTCTTTCAAATCCTCTAAATGGGTACTCGCCTTTTGGCTTTTCACCAACATATCATCCACGTATATCTCCATGTTCCTCCCGAGTTGGTCCCTGAACATCTTGTCTACTAGCCTCTGGTATGTGGCTCCCGCGTTTTTCAGCCTAAAAGGCATTACCGTGTAGGAATAGGTTCCAGTGGAGGTGATGAAGCTCACTTTGGGCTGGTCGCCATGGCATAATGGAATCTGATGGTACCCTTGTGAGGCGTCCATCATGCTCAGCATCTCGCAACCGGCGGTTGAATCCACGAGCTGGTCGATTCGTGGCAGAGGGTAGTAATCCTTGGGACATGCTTTGCTGAGATCCCTGAAGTCAATGCACATTCGCCACTTACTCTCGCCCTTCTTAACTAGAACTGCATTGGACAGCCAAAGAGGAAAACGAATCTCCCGGATTTGTCCTGCTGCCAACAATTTATGTACTTCTTCCTGCATAATTTTATCTTTCTCTGCTCCAAAATGTCGACGCTTTTGTTTGACTGGTTTCGCATTTTGCTTAACGTACAGTCTTTGCACCACGAGCTGTTCGTCGATACTCCCGAGATCTGCTGGAGTGAACGCGAACACATCCTGATTTTGCCTCAGAAACTCTGTCAGCTGTCGAGACATGTCCGCATCCAACCCGCCACCTATGCGGGTGGTGCGAGAGGCATCCTTCTTGCAGAGTTGAATTACCATCAACTCCTCCATCGGCTTCACGTGGGCTTCTTCTTTTGCGGGGTCTATGTCCGGCATTTGGTCCTCCTTGTTGGGTTTCGGGCACGCGTACGCAGCGGAAAACAAAAATTTTATGCGATTTAAACGACTTTAAAACACATAAGCACATGCCCGATAATATTAATCAATTAATTGCGTACCTTTGCGCTTCCAGCGAAATTAAAAACAACGTACATGCTAAATTATTTAACCGAATTTAAATCAATTAGCATGCTCGCGTTTAAATCAAATAACATGCTCGTAATATATAAATCAATTTCATGTAGCCACATAAAATCATACAAGAACGAACATACTTATTTAATTTAAACATAATCGAATTCATCAATGATTGATTCGAAAGGTTTACCTCTTGAAGCGTGAGGTAGGAGCGCTAAGCAAGACGAGATTGCTACGGAAACCAATCCGTGCAATCCGGGGCAGCAACGGCAATGCAGCGACGGCGATGATCCGAGCTACGGCGGCGCATGTGATTCACGCGCAGAGAAGATGGCTAGCTGCTCTTCCACTCCTATTGATCCAACCTGTTTGCTGATCTGAAATTACAGCCTTGCTCCGACTTCAGTATCTCCATGCGTATTTACTGGATAAACAATTCCTTCTGGAAGATGGTAGATTTATGAGTCGTGAAGCTTCTGTCAAAATTTCACGTCCATCGGATGACCGGCTGATTTATGGCGAATTTTCTCGCTGGGCAGCGCAGAAAATCCGAGAGCAGTTTTTCGGAATTGCCTTCTCGCATCTTCGATTCCTCGATCTTCCTCCTCTTGGATTTCACCTCGTATACTTCGATCTACTAAACACGTGGCACTAGACACGTAATAGTCAGAATAACGGAAGAAAAGAAAGAAGGAAAGGAATACCGAAAGAGATCGGCCAACGGGTGGCCGATTCCGGCGAATTTCCGGCGACGGCGCGGTGGTGGTGGCCGTGGGAGAGGGTGGCTGATCGAGAGAGGCAGCGGCTAGGGTTATGAACGTGTGTTCTCTTAGTTGTGTGTGTGCAAGACCTATAAATCAAGTATTTATATGTCTTGCATAAAACCCTAACGGGCTTAAGTTGGACCGGGCCCAACAGCTTAAGCTCGTTAGTTCTTTTACTCGCTCGTCTCTCTCAATTCAATGATCGGAAAATAGCAACAATTACATTTTCGGAATCATTATAATATCCTCGTCATTACGAGTGTCAACTCTCATTTTCCAACTTTCCAAAAGTGGAAACCCTAGTTCAGTGCACTTTCTAAATTTGGAAACTTCCCGATTTAGAAAGTTCAATAACACGTTCGCCTATTCTTTTCATTTTCTTATTCTCATTCATAATTCCAAATTACGAATGTTGGATCCAATCATATTGACTTCCAATCATGCAAAGATAAACTATTTTATCTCTGACCGTTTATTCAAAGATCTCATGTACACGAGCAGTGTGACCCTCGATGGTTCAGGTGTAAGCTAGCCGTGGGCCCACAACCCTTTGTGGTCAAAACTCGTCCCCTTAGAGTTACGATTAAGATGAAACTCGTTTCACCTTAATCACCCAACGAATCAAGATTGGCGTCTAGCAACTACGCGTCATGATTCCCTAGATACAAATGAAGTGCCTGCAAGAACCTTCAGATATAGTTAACGTACAGTACGGTCCCTTCGATACATATGTCCCGATCGAACTAGAGGCATTGGTTCATCGAGACCTCTTTATATGTTCGATGACGGTGCGATCGTTCCAAGTGTTGTAATCGTCACGTGCATGACTTAGAGAATCGAATTCTCTAATCATCACTTAGTCAGCTCTGGCCAGAGACTTAGAATGATTACAAACTTTCAGAACACACAGGACATCCAAGACTATTCTAGCGATCGAATCCCCGACTACAATGCACAGACCTCCCACTAGATTTCGGACTGCACGAACACTGGCCCTTGGGATGGTCCTCGGTGGAACTCAGAGACAGGTCACGATACAGCTGGTCCTCTAGTGAAGTCACGGTGATGTCTAGGTCATAAGGACTAATAATGTACAACTATACCATAGATATCTCTACTCGATTATTGGGAACCACTTAGAGATTTCCAGGGTGAGGGAGTTCAGTGAACTCGTCAACTTACGAGCACCCACTTATGCATGCCGATATCACAATACCGTTTACTGATGAGATGCAGTACACATACACTAAGTGCTAGTCTTCTAATGGGAAAGGCCGATATCCTCATTGGTGGCGTAACCCTTCGACTAGGAACACGTTTAACAGTTATAATACTTAAGTAAATGTCTCACGATCCTAACGATCAATTACTAGTACTTGTAATAACTGTAAGGACTATATCTATGCTTGTGACAAAGGGACAAAGATATAGAATGCCAAGGTGTTTTATCATTAATACGAATAAAGGTTCGTTTATTACCATAATAAATACGAAACACCACAGCCAAAAGTTGGCTTGTTGGTCACCTACTCTAACACTCCTTCCCCTGGCTGCCCGGGCTGACAGTGCGAATAGTATCTATGTTTCCTATTCTTCTCAATGCGTCATAATAACACCTCCTCGAGGTCTCTTGATCCCCTCGGACTTCCCCAATTTGATCTAGGACGGGGAATTTCAGCTTCATATGGTAGGTTGAGACTACCGCCTGAAATGAGTTCATGGAGGGACGTCCCAATATGATGTTGTAGGTAGAAGGTGCATCCAGCACCAAAAATTTTACAGAACGCGTGGCTCGTGCCGGCTCCATTCCCAGAGAAATGGGCAGGCATACCTCTCCAACTGACCGAACTGACTCTCCCGAGAATCCGACCAAGTTGGTCTCCACATATTTTAATTCGAAATTCATATTCATCTTCTTGAAACAGTCGTAGTAGATAACATCGGCGGAACTGCCGGTGTCCACCAGTATCCTTGCGATATCAAAACTTGCTACCATGGCCGTAATCACAAGGGCATCAGAATGCGGCTGTCTGATTCCTTCTTCGTCTTGCGGACCAAAAATAATGGGTGGAACGTAGGATATTCTTTGCACCTCCTCGAGCTGAGCTTCCATCTCGTACAAGCGTCGGAGGTGCGCACGACTCGCCCGATCTGCCTCCTCTATTTCTCCAAATAACTCCTCAGTCTCTCGCAACTGCCTTAGGTGCGCTCGCCGGGCCCTATTGGAATCTCCCCCTGAGTGTCCTCCTAAAATCATGCTGATGAAGTTGGCCGGCGCCACTTGGTCCTTCCTTTCATTCAGCTTCTCCCTTCCTGGTTCAGGTTTGCGAGGATCGCTCGCACGTTGAGCGGGCGCCTGCTGGGGGCGTTGGTTCCCCTCTTTCACAAATTCTGGTAGATTCTTCGCGCGTATGAGCCTCTCGATCTCGTCACGAAGGTGCTGGCATTCATTGGTGGTGTGGCCATAATCATTATGAAAACAGCAGAAACTTCCCAGCGCAGGGCTTCTCTTCGGTGCCTCTGCATACATGCGAGGCCACTTTAACTTTGGGTTATTTTCAATGGCCACCAATATCTCTCCTGGTGGTGCGACCAGCGTTGCGTAACTGTCAAAACGAGGTCCTACCCTTCTCTCGTTCTGCACGTCTCTTCTCGCGAGTTGAGCTGGCTTCTGCATTCTATCCTCCTTATTTTCCCTTTTTGCCTCGTGGTAGCCTTTGGCCTCGCCAAATTTATTATGCACTGCCTCCTCTGCGTTCATGTATCGCTCGGCTTTTTTAGTAAAGCATTGAAAGATGCGGGGGGCTTTTTTGCGAGCAAGGTGAAGAAATCGCCAGCCCGCAGCCCTTGAGCGAGAGTTCCTCCGAGGTGATCGGTACTTCCAAGGTGGCAGAGATGAAACGCTTGATAAAACTTCGTAAATATTCTCCCTCCCTTTGCCTGACTGCAAACAGAGTCAGGGTGCTCCTCTTCTGTTTCTTTGAGCTCGCGAAGTGATCCATAAAACAAGCGCTTAGCTGGTCGAAACCGCCAATCGTGTCGGCCGGTAGCTGGCTGAACCAAGTTTGGGCGGCTCCCGCCAGCGTAGTCGCGAAGACTCGACACTTCACTCCCTCAATGAACCGGTGCAAATCCGAAGTGTTATTGAAGCGACAGAGATGCTCGAGAGGGTCGGTGGTTCCCAGGTATTCGTAAGTGACAGGTCGAAATGAGTGTGGCAGCTCGTCCTCCAGAACGTCGGCTGCGAAAGGGCTTGATGCCCCGAGCGTGGAACTTGCGCGGCCGGGCCCTTCGCCCCCTCGCCCTACCATTTCACCCATCCTCCTTTTGGGCGATGCTGCCCCGGGCTCTCTTGGTATACGAACAGAGCCCTCCTGGACAGCGCTCGCCAAGAGTGCCTACAGGTTTTCCATAGTCATGGCGACCATAGGGCTACCTCCCGTAATGCCGGTCGCTTGAGGCATCTCCCCTCTCGTGGTAGAAGCCTCTCCGACGATTGGTTGGTGCTCCGGCGTGGCGGGGGTTGCTTCGGACTCCATCTGACTAGTTAGATCCCTCACTATGTTGGGAAACGAGGTCATTGATATATGTATATTGAGTACATGAAAACAGATAACGGTGTTTTAAAGGGAAACGCTGCTACAGCTTTGCTCAACGGTTTCCCACAGACGACGCCATTTGATCCGACTGGATTCGTGGTGGGTTGATTTAGAGAGTTAGATAGGCCTGAACTTGGACCGGAGCCCACCATAAACATACAAGAAAGAAAAGAACCGGACTTAGGCCAGAGTTAGCACTCCGACGGCCAAGTCAGTGACTTCCTGAAGAAGATATTAGGCTTTATTATGTAATTGATGTGTAAGATTTTGTTGCCATTTTCCTGCATTTATTGCCCCTATTTATACTAAAAAAAAGGGACGGACGTCAAATACTCTTCAATTTAATTTACCTGTCCAATCGCGGTAATTAGGCATCTGGACCCCAAATTACCTTCTGTGCAGTTTAATCTGTCACTTCATTGGCGGCTGCAGGTGCAAAAAGTAGGGGGCCGAAACGACATTCCTCTGCGTCTGTCAATGGATTGGACGTGCATTAAATACCTCCATGTGCAGCTAGAATCATCTCCGGGCTAGTCTGGCGAGAAACCTGGCGAGAGGGTGAGTTAGCGAGAGGGCTTCTCGCTCTCGCGGGTCACATGGACCCTCTCGCTAACAAGTGCCCGTTTAACGGGCCCTCTTCTCTTGGTGGGCTTAATGGTGCCTTTTGACCCTATTTGGGCCTTTGGTCTTTACTAGATCTGTCTGGCGGTAATGGGTTGGATCAGTTATTACTTTTTATTAGTTGCTTTGCCCGGGTAGTATGTACTATAGTTGCATGCGATGGTCATGTATTCGACTTCAAACCAATGGATTTTTTGGCAAAACTTAACATTAAAAACCTAGTTCCTCTCGACTCACTAGGTAGAACCCTCAAATCTCGGGTCCTCAAATAAAAGAACCGAAACCGATCCGTGCAAACTTGGGTCCAGTTTCGAGTCCTCGGTCATGTGTTCGACTCCAAACCAATGCATTTTTTGGCAAAAATTGACATTAAAATCTGGGTCCTCTGGCAGACGACCCGCTGGGTAGACCCGTCGGGTCTCGGGTCCTCAAATACAAGAACCGAAACAGACCCATGCAAACTCGGGTCCGGTTCCGGGTCCTCGGTCAATGGGGTGGGTCCGGGTCGGGTCGGGTCGGTCCAGGTTGGACCCGACCCGTGGCCGTGTCTACTCGATTACATGGTTGGATCACAACTTGATGACCTTCTTTCCGGAGCCCCAATTTTTATCCTTCTCATCCAGGTTCATACCTAGCCAGCATTTCAAAACATCCTTGGCAGACTCGCCATACTGTGTCAAACAATCAGAGCTTACGATACGTCCGACTACCGGTAAATCGGCCATCGTGCTCACATCATCGAGTGTGATGGTCATCTCTTCAACCGGCAGATGAAACATGTTGAATAGTCGGCTGCCTTGTACAAGGCGCTTACAATTGGCATCAATCTAGCTCTCTCCACGGTCTCAGTAATAAACTTTATGACGCCCGATTCAAGCCCTCCAATATGGTCATGTAATTCCGAACTCATAACTCGATGAATTGTTCGATTGGATCTCAATCCAAATCTTGATCTAGCTACAAGCATGAGACTTTCTTTTTAAATATGGAAAGAAAACGGAAAAACTGTGAATCATTTAATTCACAAATAAATTCAAAAAGAGTTTCATTTTTTAATGAAGTTAGACAATTCAGTTCATATAATTAGTGTATGCTCCAATGACTTGGTTGATAGGAATTGCGACATGGCTAAATGTTTGAAATGATGAATGTTGCCTCGCTCCGGACCTCTGGATAGAATATGATAAGCAATGTGCATATCAAATTTTGAAAGCAATTCCGGTATTTCAGGACCTCTAACTTTAGGTGGGTTCAGTTGGCTGCTCGATCCACCGACTGCAGTGGTCGATGGGACCGGTGGAGTAGGTAGAGCCGGCACGGGTGTCGGTTTGGGAACCGGTGAGGAAGGACATTCGTCAGGCCGTGTACGTGTACGTGTACGTTGTCCGGGGGCTTTGAATGGGGCTGACAGATTAGTCTTGGTGGTTTTTGCCTTACTTTTGCCCTTCTTGATCAGGGCCTTTCTCTTACGATGGGAAGCAGTCGATGATTTATGAGGTTCTTCAACTACAAACACTAAAAAAAACACAACCATAAGTAAATAAACATATGTTCAAAAAACTGAAAACAAAAACAATAATAAAAAGAGTCACATTTTGACAGGTTGTTGTCGAAAATTTTGTACAATTCAACATTTTGTGGTCGAAAATTTTAAAAAATCCGACAATATTCTATAGACTTTTCAAAACCTTTCGACATAACCTATCGAATTTGGGGGTGGGAAGGGGAAGTTTTAATTTATTTTCTTTAATTTAGTCTTCAACAAATTAAAATAAGGGAAATGATTTTTTTTTTTAATTGTGTGGGTGTAAGTTGTATTTTGTGAATAAGCGGTATTTTGTACTTCTTGGTATTAAACTAATAAAAAGTTGGGAAAAATTTGTGAAAATGTAGTCTTTAACTGGTAAGTATTGAAGTGAGAAAGTTTCGATATTTGTTTTAGTCGCCCTAAAATTTAAACATAATTACAGTTATATAAGTGAGTGTTTGTAAAAGTAGGCAACTGTTGATGTGTATTAGTAACTCCAATGGCGAGATACCCAAATGGAGTATCAAACACTTATTTGATGCTTGTTATAATACTTTAATACTTAAAAAAAATTATATGCTCCTACTCATAGCTATCAAATAAATTATTATCCCTTTTTGGTTGTAATATATTGAGATTATTTTCCACGTTGAAATTGCTGGAGCTATTTTTTAGGGATAGTTGATTCCTCTTTTTTGTTTTGATGCATTTTTGCACCTCAATGAGATATTGTATCAAAAAAACCACCCCTTTATGCCTCCGTTGCACGGGTATTTGAATTTTAAGGTATAAAATGGTAGTTTTACTATTAGCCTAATTCCACTCTGCACCTTAAAAATGGAGTCTTTTGGCACTTTGCATCCTTGAAAAACAATAATAGTAGCACTTTGCACCTCAAAGCACAATAAATCATTATTCACATTGCACCCTTAATTGAATAATAAAGGGTAATTGATTTTCTTCAATAATTGTTATTTTCTTCAACCTCCAACGTAATTTTGAGCGCACAAAAGTGCAAAAAAATAAAAATCACACTGGATAATTGAAAAATAAAATTATATTTTCTTACAAAATAAAATCAAATAACGTTTTTCACTAAAATTTTTTACTGATAGATCTTTTATTGTAATTGGTGAAAATATTAAATAGAAATATTTGGAATAAAATATGAATTTTAGATAACTTGATAACACAATAGTTGAATATTTTTTTTTCGTAATATATTTTTTTGTTCTAAAAAATATAATTTTTAAATACCACTAAAAATATTAAATTACATTTATTAGCTTTAAAAATCATATTAGGTGCATTATGCATGATATAATGTATTGCGATGGTGCAAAATGCTAAAATTGTAGATTTCAATGTTGCAAAGTGGGATTAAGCATTTTACTATTTGGTATTCCATTTAATTCGCCCTTTGAAATTGCTCTAAAATTAGACTCCCTGATTTCAAATATAGGATTTAATTCTGACCAACTTAAGTGCCAGAATGATTATGTGTAGTTGAAGAACGAAGGCCCTTTGGACATTCTCTACGAAAATTTTAAAAAAAATGGTCCTTAAAATAATGGGGAGAAGATGCGATCAACCGTGCTCATAAATAATGATTGAAGATTTAGAGAGAGAAAGCATTAACGGCTACTTTTGCCGTCCCCAAAAGATGCTTCCCTCTTCTACTTTCAAGTTTCAACATCAATCAATAATAGTTATTAAATTCAAACAGCCCACCAATCACTACAGTCTTTTGTTGCCCCCACGTGACACCAACACATCAAAACTACTCTCTCTCTCTCTCTCTCTCTCTCTATAATAAAAAACTCATTAAAAACACATACAGCTTTCGTCTTCTCCTTTTAACAATACACACACACACACACACACAAACACACCTGTCCAAATCATTGACTCAAAGATGCTGCTCACTTCTTTTATTCATTATTACATCAAATCAAAGTTCACACTTACTTTTCACTCTCTCAACTGGGTCCCTCTTTTGCCCCAACCAACCGACACCAAATTCAATCACTCTTCATTTCAAATCTCTCTACCAAGACAATACAAAATATGAAAGCGCCAAAAACAATAATCATTTCTACTCCAAAATAACATTTTCAAGAAAAAAACAACAATGGACGGCCATACATTAATGTTAATCAACCAAATTGTTCTCATTTTTCCCTACCAACGTATGACAAAAAAACAAAAAGAAAAAAGAAAAAAAAAACCCGTCACCGAGCTCGACTTTACGAATTTGATTTGGCGGGTCATGCGGGAGAAGGCTGGGAAGTTGGATCCGCAGAGGAGGGAATATCCGGGCCGACCCGACAACCCTCCAACATAAAAACAATATCCGCCATCGTTGGCCGATCCAATGGGTCGGGTGCGGTGCAAAGCAAACCCACTTTTATTCCAAGCAAAAACTCCTCCCACTCCGAAGATTCCGGGTCGAGTTCAAGCAAACCCGGCTCCAACAACTCCGAAATTTGACCTCTCTGCAACTGCCTCTTCACCCATTTCACAATATCTTCATCCTCAGTGAACATCACCGGTTTTTTCCCCGTCAAAAGTTCCAACAAAACAATCCCAAAGCTGTAAACATCCGATTCTTTAGTAACCTCATTCGTTAGCGTCACCTCGGGCGATACATAGCCCATCGTTCCAACCGAGTTTGAAGTAGAAGCTTCCGCTTGGAGAGGGGGGGCGGCCGCACCCCCTATGAGCTTTTCCAACCCAAAATCGGATAAATGGGCCTCGAAATCCGCATCGAAAAGCACGTTTTGCGGTTTTACATCACCGTGTACAGTCGAAGATGCGTGGAGAAAAGCCAATCCACGAGCAATGCCGAGGGCGATTAAATGACGCATCGGCCAATTTAAGACATGCCCTTCTTGGTGCGAGGCTTCTTGCAAGAGAGTACCGAGGTTTCCGTTAGGCATGTAATCGTACACGAGGAGCCTCGGGTGCGACGGGCCACAGTAGTAACCGCGCAGGACAGTCAAGTTCCTGTGCTTCACGCCGCCTAGGGTTTCTGCTTCCTTCCGGAAGGTGTTCAGGTCTAGGGTTCCGTTGGGTAGCCTGCGAATTGCGAGGACCATTCCATCTTTATAGCACGCCTTGAAGAGTACACCGTGTCGAGTTCTGCTCAATACATTCTCTTCATCGAATTGAGTTGTGGCTTCGATTGTTTCTGCTAATGTTATCTTGTTGTTGAACATGATAAGCTTCGGTCCGCCGTTTTCGCTACTTCCGCGGACCCCACTTGTTCTTGAACTTGGCCTCATTGGACTGTGTTTTTTCTCACTAGCAGCGCCCTTTTGGACTTTCTCTCTCCATCTCAAGAAGCTATATACGTAGAAACAGCAACATGATAGCATGACAAGAATTCCAGTGGCAGAAACGGCGACGAATAGGATAAGCTTATTTCTTCGGTTTTCGTTATTACTGTCTTCTTCGCCACATTTTGTATCTAACGGCTTGCCACATAAGCCTTTGTTGCCCGTGAAAGACGATTGGTTGTTGAACCTAGACCCTAAAACTAATGGGATGCTGCCATCCAAGTTATTGTTCGAGACGTTGAAATTGATCAACGTGGATATTGATGAAAGATTGTAAGGAATCTGTCCGGTCAAATGGTTCGAGTCGAGCGAGATTGAGATTAAAGAGGAACAGTTGGAAATTTGTTCCGGGATTTGACCTGTGAGATTGTTCTTCCCCAAATCAAGAACCGTCAGACGGGAGAGGCGAGAAAAGTCAACAGGGATTTGACCGCTCAGAGAGTTGGAGCGAAGATCAATAACACCAAGAGACGAACAATTTCCCAGGTCTGGTGGAATTGAACCGGAAATGCGATTGTTGGACAACGACATGACAACTAACGACTTCAAGAATCCAAAAGTGGGAGAAATGTGACCGGAAAATGAATTGAAAGAAAGGTTCAGATAGCGCAAACCAACTAAGCTACTTAAACCTTCGGGGATATCACCAGACAACATGTTTTCTTGCAATGCAATCACTTGCAGATTAGGCAAGCCTACAAGATTAGAAGGTAATACCCCCGACAGATTCATTTTACTCAGATCGAGATCTGACAGCTTAAACAGAGTACCGATGCTTTGAGGGATATTGTCCGAAAATGCATTACCACTAAGATTCAAAACTGTAAGCTGCTTTAAATTCCCAATGCTTGACGGGATAACCCCGTAAAGCTTGTTTCCACTCAGATCCAATCTAGTTAAATTGCTCAAAACCATCAGTTCTTGAGGCAACACTCCTTCGAACCCATTGCCTCTCAAATTAAGGCTCTCGAGTGCCGTTAAATTTCCAATACTAATGGAACCAGAAAAGTTATTCCCTCCTACATTAAGGAATTTCAAATTGATGAGCTCGTTCATATGAGCAGTAATCGTTCCGGCAAATTGGTTACCCTCAAGATCAAGAATTCTTAAACTCCTACAGTTTCTGATGTCAGCTGGAAGTAGACCACTGAGTGAATTGTTTGCCAATTTAAGCTCTTCCAATAGCTTAAGATTTCCGATTTCGCTCGGAATTGAACCAGAAAAATAATTTCCAGAGAGATCAATAGATGTCAATGAGGAAATACTAGTTAAAAACAATGGAAATCCGGCAGAAATTTGATTATTCTCAAGGTCTAAAACCTGCATCGCACTAAAACAAACAGCAGATGTGGGTGCACCAATGTCCGTGAAAGCATTGAACCCGAGTCGAACAACCCGAATCGAGGGCGGATAATCGGAAACAATACAGAACAGAGAGAGGGGCACAGACCCGGATAAATTGTTGTGTGATAAAGAAACAACCTGGAGCTTTGGCAGTGCGCCAATGGCCGCGGGCACCACCCCACCTATTGCGTTACCATCGGCGCTGAAATGGACGAGCGCCGAACAGTTCGCCAGAGCAGAAGGCAACGTGCCCTGTAAGCTGTTGTACTCTAACCACAGATGCTGAAGATTCTCGAGCTCGCCGAGACTCGCCGGAATCTCGCCGGAAATCTGGTTGTGGGAGAAGTTGATGAGCTGCAGCTGGGACCCACTCGAAATGTTCGTCGGTATCTCTCCTGAAAATGCGTTGGACGAGAGGTCCAGGAAGCGGAGATTCTGGGGGAGGACGGCGGGGATTTGGCCGGAGAGGCGGTTGTCGGCGACGTTGAAGACGAGGAGGTTGGTGAGGTTGGAAATATCAGGAGAGAGGTTGCCGGAGAAGGAATTGTACTGGAGAAAGATCGACTGCAGCAGGGTGCACCGGAATAGAGAAGATGGGATTGTGCCGTTGAAGGAGTTGGAGCGGAGGTTGAGCTTGCGGAGCATGCGGAGATTGGCGATTTGAGAAGAAATAGCGCCGCTGAGCTGGAGGGCGGGGAGGCGGAGCTCGCTGACGCGGCGGCTGTAGCAGCCGACGCCGCGCCAGTCGCAGGGAGCCGAGGGCGTGGAAGGGTCCCAGCCGGCGAGCACGCCGAGTGGGTCGTGGAAGCTCATCTTCAGAGAGGTCAGGGCTTGGATCTCGGCTTCCGTATCCGCGTTCAGCTCCTCCGCCCATACTGTATAAAAAGGAGAAGAGATGAGGAGCATCAGGAGCAAGATAGCCGCAGCGGCGGCCGCCATGAGTATGGTTGTGTATGTATAAAAAAAATTACAGTGAGTGAGATGTATGTGGGTGGAGTTTACGAGGAGTGGGGGGAGAGAGAGCGCAAGTTAGCAAGGGCCGTCAAAGAGTGAGAGTGGGAGGAGTAGTGATTGCTGCCATTTGTGTAAAAAGTAGAGTTGGTATAAGAAAGACAGTCAGTCAGTGTAATTAGTATAGCAGAAGCAAGTGTGTGTGTACAAAAAGGGTTCACTTTTCGAAGGAGGGCATATGGGGCATGGGCTGGCAATTTCTAACCTTTTTTTGCATATGGCTTGAATCATTGGACCTTCCTTTTATTTCTCAATTTTCTAATTAAGGGCTATTACCAATAATCTAATTATCACCATATTATCCATAAAAAAAAATTGGTTCATCCTTAAGGCCATCTCCAACGATTGTTTAAAGATCGGTTGTCTATATCTATAATTTTAACATCACACTCCAACAATATTGGTTATATTTTAAATAATTATCATATTTTATTATTTTACAATATTTTAGTTTTGAATTAATTTTAACATCACACTCCAATAACATTGTTTATATTTTACATAATTATCATATTTTATTATTTTACAATATTTTAGTTTTGAATTAATTTAACAACTATATTTCAACATGCATATTCAAACGACAATATTTAATGACCAATTAAAAAATTATTCAAAATAACAATATTATTAATAAAAATGCTAAATTAGAATGATATATTCCAAAAGATTTCGAAAAACTAAATTCCAAAAAGACTTTGAAAAAACTAAATTTTAGAGGATAAACTGACAACTAATTTGATGTTCAAGAAAGAAAAGAAAGAAAAGAAAGAAAAAGGAATTGCAGCAACTATTTTCAGGCGCAATTTTTTTTTGGTGTTGTTTTATAAAAGAGTTTTTAAAATGGTGTTATTTTATCCATTAATCATTGCATATTTTTATCTAATTAACACAATAAAATAGTGTACAATTTTAAGAACATGTAGACAAAAACAAAAGGAGTTCTAGAAAATAAAAGAGTTATACAAAATAAATAGGTCCAATAAAAGAGTTATATAAAATAAATAGGTCCAAAATGAGTACAAGAAAATAAAATAGGCGCTATGAAGCCAGTGCCTATGTGAACCAGTGCCACATGCAGGTGCCCGTCTAGTCCTACGCGGCCTACCATCTCAATGAATGTCAGGTTCTGCCGGTACATCATCAACAAACTGGGTGTCATCCGGTGGATATGAAACAGGGAAAATATTATACTGTGGTCGGATCCGCTCTTGGGGACTTGAGTATTCTTGTACTCATTTTGTCCTTGTACTCATTTTGTTTTTACTATTTGACATATTTATTTTGTATAATTCTTTTATTTTCTAGAACTCCTTTTGTTTTTGTCTACATATTTTTAAGATTGTACAGTATTTTAGTGTGTTAATTAGATAAAAAATATGCAATACTAATGGATAAAATATATAAAATATAATAAATTTAATACTAACATCAAATTAATGAATTTAGTTAGAATTGTTTTATTTTGTAAAAAAAATAAAAAATCAGAAAATATTAAAATATAAAAATATAAAAATATTAATATTAAAAAAATAGACAGAAGACGCCATTGGTGGTGGCGTCTTCTGCCGGTGCCGCCGTTGGAGCTGGCGTCTCCTGCCGGTGCCGCCGTTGGTGGTGGCGCCTCCTGCCGGTGCCGCCGTGGGGGTGGCGCTCAACCCCAATTCATTTACTCCCTACAAAATAACACCATTTTAAAAACTCTTTTATAAAACAACACCAAAAAAAAAAATTGTCCCACTATTTTCAAGTATAAAAGGTAGTAGTTGCTCTCGTATTCCTACACTAATCTTCTTCCAATACAATATTCATAATTCTCAATGGCTAATTTCTTTAATCCATTCATGTCTTTTACGATAATCAAGATCTTTTTGATGAACCAAATCATCTTCGACCACTTTTAGCTGCGGCCATAGTAGAAGAAGAAGAAGAAAATTCTAGTCGACAACGTGAATCGCGTCGGCGTGGATCAATTCCTGGCCATTCTACTATAAATCGCGATAGAGTGGAGGGCCATGAACGACTTTGGAAAGATTATTTTGCCCCTCATCCAACGTTTCCCGAGGCCAAATTTCGTCGGAGGTTTCGAATGAGTCGAAATTTATTTCTCCGAATACAGAATGTTGTTGTGGGTCATGATACCTACTTTATACAAAGAAGGAATGCAGCGGGAACTCTCGGTTTGTCATCCACTCAAAAAATAACAGTAGCAATGAGAATGCTAGCTTATGGACCATCCGCCGACTTCGTAGACGATTATGTACGCATTGGAGAAAGTACTGCCATAGAAAGTCTTCGGAGGTTTGTCGAAGCAATCAATGAGATTTTTGGGGACCAATATAGAAGGGCGCCAAACGACAAGGATGTTAGGCGATTGGTGGCATTTAATGTGGAAAGTGGGTTCCCCATTATGTTAGGAAGTATCAATTGTATGCATTGGCACTAGAAGAATTGTCCGACTGTGTGGCAAGGTATGTACAGGGGGCACGTCCATAAACCAACGATTATTTTAGAAGCAGTGGCTTCACATGATTTATGGATATGGCATTCATTCTTTGGATTGCCGGGATCACTCAATGACATCAATTTGCTTGATCGGTCACCTATTTTTTGTGAATTAGTTGTTGGACGCTCTCCTGTTGCAAATTATTCAATTAATGGACATGATTATACGACAGGGTATTATTTGACTGACGGAATATACCCAAAATGGTCAACATTTGTGAAGACAATTCCTATTCCAAGAGGATTGAAGCAACATGTTTTTGCAAAAGCTCAAGAGTCGGCAAGAAAAGACGTAGAACGAGCTTTTGGGATTCTCCAATCACGGTTTGCAATTGTTCGCGGACCAGCATGATTTTGGGATTTAAAAACTCTTCGAAGTATGATGAACGCGTGTGTCATACTAATTAATCTATGTTCTATACTTCATTTTAGTTTTACTTGTTTACCTTGCAGTTCTTGGATTTAATTTATTAATCCATGTCATATGTTCAGTACCCATTTGTTAAGATATAGAAAATATATTTTTCAAAATAAATGATATACAACAATCATGATGATATGATATTACATTAAGATAATATTAGACAAAATTAAACTGGTATTCTAATACATTAAACCAAAATGAGACATAATACTAAATGTGCTAATACATTTAGTACAAAATTCCAAATATCATATCCAGGCTAGGATAATCTTGACATAATATCCATCTTTATTTTCTTGAAATATTCTGCACTCATTTCATCCATGCCAGTGGTGTCAATCATCATAATTTTTATGTTCGTATCTTTCTTCAAGTCCGTTCGTTTTCCCTCTCCAATTGTAGGTATTCTTGTTGGACTAGGAACACTTGGTCAAACCTCTCTATCTTTTGATGTTCCGTCTGAGCATAATCCTTTGAACATTCCTCAAAAAACGAGGCGGCAACAGAACTTTGAGTTCCTTGGACATGCTATTTTCCTTTTTTCGCTTTTGCAACTTTTATACCCATTGGTCCCTCGAACTCGTTAAAATCTAGATCGTCCAATCTAAGGTTCACACTGCTATCTTCAGTTGCAGGCGACGAAGACTGTGGACTTGCTCCGACAAACTTTTTGGACGACTTATTGGAACGTCGACTTGTTGTAGCAATATTCCACTTTCGGTAATTTTTCAGTTCGTTCCAACAATGGTCCATCCGACATTTTTTATTTGTGGTTTCGTGAAACATTTGTTTGGCGCGGAGTATCTAAAAACATAATACCAGGTTAATTATTATGACAATTTTTTTAAAAAATAGTATAAGATAGAAATATACCTGTCTTGCTCTGTTGTGCCACTTTTTTTGCAATTCTTGAACCTGTTTATAACAAGAAAAGTTTGCTTGTTGATTACAGCCCATCAACTCTTTAGAGAATATTGTGAACACTGAGAGTCGTCACTATATGTTTCAAAATACTAGGTCACTTTTGCCCACAAAGTATCGGATTTTTGTTGGTTTCCATGTATTGGATCTGTTGATGTGTTGAGGTATCCGAATATAAGGAGGATGTCCTCGTCGTTTGAAAAGTTTTTTGTGCGTTTTGAAGAGTTATTTATTTTTTCCGTTTCCACTGGATAACTACCATACACATATTCTTGCTCAAATTCTTCATTCTCTTTGAGCATATCTGTAAAATATCCACTGGAATCCATCTACATATGAAATACATCTGCATATGAAATGTAAAGTTGAAATCCAACAAATTTTGCCTTTTTCAATTATGTTGTTGGAGATGTGATTTTAGGTTAAAATTCTTCAAAATGTGCAAATTATAGGTATACATGATGCTGTTAGAGTTGCTCTTAAGACCATCTTCAACGATTGTTTAAAAACTGGTTGTCTACGTTATAATTGAAGAGAGGAACACTGTTATATATCACCACTTTTAACCTCACACTCCAACAACATTGTTTATATTTTACACAATTATCATATTTTATTTATTTAGAAAATGTTAGTTTAAATTAAATTAAACAACTATATTTCAACGAGCGAATTCGAACGAATGTATTGTAACGACCATTTAAAAAAATATTTGAAATAATAATAATAATAATAATAATAATAATAATAATAATAATAATAATAATAATAATAATAATAATAATAATAATAATAATAATAATAATAATAATGTTTTTTAATAAAAAAGACTAAATTCGAAAAATTAAATTCCAAAGAACTTCGAACAACTATAAATTAATATATATATATATATATATATATTGATAGTCGTAAATTTATTATTTTTTTTATCTTTACACAATTTGTTAAATGGTAACTTTGGTTTCTCAAGTTTGAGAAACCAAAATTAAAATTGTACAAGTTTTGCATTTTCCCATTTTGCTGTTGGAGCTCTATTTTTGGGCTAAATTATGTAAAAGATGCAGAAAATAGGTTTGCACATCACTCTTGGAGTTGTTCTAACGTTCTTTTACAAAAAAGAGTCTGAGTTATTTGCACAGACCCGTCAGTGTAATCTCTAATGGTTAAAAAGAGTCCCCATGTTAAAACAATTACCAATTAACCTCCTATATTGTATTTTATTTTGTTCACTGTACTACCCTCATTAAAATACAACATAAAACAAAATAAAAAACAAAAAATAACCAAAAAAAACCTAAAAAAGAAAAATAAAAATTAGTAATAAAAATAAGTCTTCATCTACACCCAACGCCATCGTCATCTCCGTACCGTACACCGCGCTCACAATGAAGGCATCGAAGACGGAGAAGCAGCAGCCACGAAAACCTATAAGACTATAATAGTGGGCAACTATTGGGGGACGCCTGAGAAGACGCAAAAAATGCAAAAAATTGCAATTCAGTACCTGACTGAAGGAAGAAGAGGGTATTTCTGAAACTTCAAAGGACTGAATTGAAAAAATTAAAAAATTTATTTGGGGCTTATTTTTGAAATTTATAGTTCAAAGGGTATTTGAGTCTTTTCAAGTCAAAAATCGAACCTCGGTGGCATATTTGGCGAGTGTATCACACGACCAGCTCGTAGGGTCCTTAATGTCGTTGACTATGCTACACAGGGGGTATATGCTAATTGTTTTGACATAGGGGGTTTTTTAGCCATTAGATATTACACGAGGGGTCTGTGCAAAAAACTCAAAAAAGTCCACATGAAGTTCAGAGGTATGTAAAAGAATAAAATATTCTATCACATTTTAATATGCTCTAATTTAATTTCACTTTGACCCCAAATTTAACTAATTATTCAATTTTAACATCTAATTATTCAATTTTAACGCCCAACTCCAATCGCAAATTACCGTCGTCGCTGACCTGCTGTCAATGATGATTTCTGGCGGCGTTGACTTTTTCTTTTTGTGTTGCCGCAGCTGACCGGTGGTCACTACCGATCTCTAGTAGCGTTGAATTTTTTTCTTTTTTTTTGAATTATGTTTTCGAGATTTTTTTTGGCCTATGTAAAACAGTTAATATTACTGTGTTTGGCAGTAATATTAACTATATTACTATTTAAAGTCACTATGTTACATAATAAAATATTTTTTGTAAATCGCCATTATATTGCTCTTGAGTTTGATGATTGTGGAAACAAAGTATAACAAGAATATTAACTAAGTTCGATCAAGTTCAAATAACGTTCTCATACAGGGAATTGAATAGTGCGGCGGATATTTTGGCAAAAAAGGAACTACTATAAAACCGAACGAACTTATGCTTTTTGAAACTTGCCCTGATTTTATTCAGGAAATTTTGTATAAGGATCTATCATCCGTGTTTTCCCGTTGTACTACAAATCCATGTAACTTTGGTTTTGACTGTATAATATATATATCATGTTTTGTTGTTCAAAAAAAAAAAAGTATAACAAGAATAATAAAGAGATAGAGAGAAAATGCAAATGGACAATAATCTGTAGAGATTATCAAGGGGTGTGTTATTGAAGGAGGCAGAGTTACATTATATAGGTGTCAAAACCACAGGGAGTTACGAGAGAAGTTAATTGAACCCTTAAGGTAACGAAATACGTTATTTACACCATTTAATTGGCGGCGTGTTGGTGCTGAGCTAAATCTAGCTGGTAAATTTACCGCAAATGCAATATCAAGTAGTGTACATTGAGTTAAGTACAATAATGCGGCTATTGCACTTAGGTACGGCACTTCAAATGCTAACACTTTGTTGTTCTCCTCCGCATGATGGAATGTTTCATCCGACCTATCCAACGGTTGGACTACCATATGGGTGCTCGATGGTTTAGTTTTATCCACATTAAACCGTCTTAACATCTTCTGGATGTAATTCGATTGATGGACTAAAATTCCATCAGGACCGATATTAACCACGCCAACTATGTGACAAGAACCGATAACAATACTTTGGATATCAAATGCAGGACCGTCCAAAAAAAGGAATCAAAGGGGTGGAACCGCGAACCGTCACAATCAATTGTGAAAGATTGATTGATAAGTTAGGGTGAATATATGGAATCCTGCGATGTGTTCAAAGAGTTTTTAAAGAACTAAAGAGAATAATCTCAGTTTATTCATCAAAATTTGTGATTTAAAATAAGTCAAATTGGCAACCTATTTATAAGAACTAAAAAGACTTTTTTTTCACAACGAAAAGGGCTCCTACCTAAACTATAATAAGGAAACTAATAAATAAGCAAATCCTAACCATAAAGAACTCTAAAATAATAAAAACAAATATATTAAATCTTAAAATAAAAACGTCTAACTTAAATAACTTGGTCTTCAAGTCGACTTTTCGATCGCCCTTATAAACTCGCGTAGATATTGAGTTGTGCACGTGCAGGCACTTCAAGCTTCGATTAAGATACTGTTCTTATTTGAATCTCTCTATGCTCAAAACATAAAAGTTAGAACTTTCGGTTGGATTTCCTCGGCAATTTGAATCACATTATTTGGACGTCATATGGGAGGGTTATAAGCTGAATTGTAAACTCTGCCAGAATCATACGGACTTTCGGGATGCATGAAATTTGACTTGTCCAACGAATTTCCCTCTTCCTTTTCTTCCAATTCCAAACCATGGTCTCTTCAATCAACTCCCTCGTGTTGATTCTTATCATTATGAGCACGAACAACTTCATTAAACTCACACGTCTTTTCTTCCTCCAATTCTTCGTCTTGGAGCTAGTTATGATCATATCATACTCCCTCTCTTCAAAAGGATTCGTCCTCGAATCCTGACCAATGTTAAATGGAGCATTGATGAAATTTTTTTGTCGATCACTCCTTTGAATTGGTAGTAAACTCATCTCGTGCTCTTCCGGAAGGATATCATGATTTTGTTGCATCGGTGTACAAGACTTGGAGTTGTTCAATACACATGTGGTCTCGTCGAGTACCTCAAGCTCCACTTGAGCCACATCACATGGATCTTTTGTTATATCGAAACACACCATCGATTGTTCACAACTCTTAAGTTTAAGATTGAATCCTTCATTCAATATCGATATGCAATTGGATAAACATGTTTGCCAATCATCACTATTTCTTTCCCCTTTGACAAACGCACCTTTATCGGGATGCTCAAATAGTCCTCTTCTCGGCTTAGGGCTGGTGGTTTCTTTTGCTTTCCACTAATTCGCTCAAGTGTATCTAACCTGTAGTGCAATTCCTCAAACTCATTTTTCACCATTTGACGAAGTTGTTGTTTGAGTGAAGATATTTGATAAAAAGTTTCATCTTGTAACATGATAATAATACAAAAGAAGATCCTCAAAGAATAAGAAAGAATGTATTCATAAATCCCTTATAATCAAAAAGATATTCAATGATCTTAAATAATAAAAAATAATATATTCTTCCCAACTTAAATTGCACAGTCCGAATCCTCTACAACTCTTATAAGGGAACTTCCCTTCACAATTTTTGATTTTTTTTAGGACTCTAGACAAAGCCTTAAACTCTAAGAAACTTCAACCAAAAATAAATTTTGATTTTTTTTTAAATTTTTTTAAAGTTTATGGACTCTAAATAAACAAAACGAAAGATTAAAAGACTCCACAACAACAGACACGAATGGAACACGAAAAAAAAACTGACTCAACAATAAAGATAAAGGATAGGCGAAACCTTCTTAGGAAGATTGCTCTGAGTACCAAATGATACGAACCACGTCAACCATGTGACGAGACCCGATAATAATACTTTGAATATCAAATCCTGGACCGTCCAAAAGAAGGAATCAAAGGGGTGGAACAACGACATGTTGCCTATAAAGAGACATCAACATATGTGTTATATGAGGCGACATGGTTGTACCGAAATCTGACAACGTTGTCGATCTTGCGAAGAAAATATTCAATTGTTCATTTCATTTGTATAAACATAAACTGTTTATATTGATATGGTTTATTATTGATTGAGTTAAAACATTTTTTTTAACTTAATCCATATTTTCAATTATCTCTATATAAAATATGTAAGATTTTTATTTTTTACCGTCATAAAAATAATTTATGTTAGAGGATGCAAGTAAGTAATAAAAAAGATTAATTGCACTAATTTAATTATCTAATGGTGAAAACATAAATAAAAATCAATGTTTTTTTAATTTTCTCTTTTTTACTGACTTTTTAATAAACTAATTATAAATTTCATCTGATGTTTTTTTCCCACATCATCGTAGCAAACCATAATTTTTGGTACCCGGAAATCGTATATACAGATATATTAAATTCAATGTAGTTGTCCATTCGAACTAGATTATTATAACGTAAGAGCTTTTAAATAATTTGATATTGAAATAATATTATTATATTACTATTACTATTAGTATTAGTGTAAAAAAATATAAAAACTAGAATTAATATTAGTATTAAGATTAAGATTATGATTATCATACTAGGATTTTGAGATTAAAGTCATGATCAACATTAGGATTATGTTCAAAATTAAGACCATGATCAATGAATCATGATCATGATCATGATTTAGATTAAGATGATGATTAACATTAGTAAATAGGATTAATATTAAGATTTGCATTACATTTTAGGATTATCATTAGCATTAACATTAGTCGATTAGTATTACCATTTGCATATTAGTATTAACATTAGTATTTTAAGATTAGTATTAGCATTGGCATTAGCATATTAGCATTAGCATTACTATATTAGTATTAGTATGAATATTAGTATTAGTATTAATATATTAGTATTAGTATTAATGTATTAGTATTAGGATCAACATTAAGATTACTATCAAGATTAAGATTGAGATAATGATTAAGATTAGGATCAAGATTTGGATCGCTATCATGATTAGGATTACGATTATGATTAGTATTAGAATTTAGATTAGGATTATGATCGTGATTAGGACTACAATTAGCATTGGCACTAGTCTTTTATGATTATCATTAGTATTAGCATGATCATATTACCATTAGCACTAGCATATTAGTATAATCATTAGCATATTAGGATTTGTATTAGCAATTGCATTATCACATATTAGTATTAGCATTAGCATATATTATTTATAATATATTATATAATAATTTGATATTTAATTGTCATATAGTTTTATTTTGTGACTTTCAAGTTGATCAAGTAATAGAAATTCCAAATATTTAATAATTTGTTGTTTCTTCCGTTTCCTGTTATGGGTTGTGCCTTTGTTATGTACATGTTTCCGAAAAGTATTTTACTCGGTTATGTTTAACAAGGAAAACCGCTAATTGAGATGGATAATTATGTTTATTTGCAGATGTGTAAGCATTTTGACATTGGTTGAGATGGGAAAGTAAACATTCTATGTTCTAAGTGCATCTCTTTGATAATTAGATCCATTGAATTTTGCCTCGCCTCATTTTGTTGGAATATATCAGTTTTTGCTCTTTCTCAACTTTGTGTTTGTTAAAATTCTAATTCATGTTTCCTTTAATATTGATTGTCAGTTCTCAATCCATGACAACACGTTTTCTACAATATTTTGTGATTCAATATGAAAAGAAACAATAAATTTTCTTGTATATTATTGAGTGTATGAGCTGGTGTATATATATACATAATATATGACAGTGCATATGAGATATGATTCCTTATTCACAGCCTTATACAAATGGAAACAAATTATGGGAGATGGAGGAGAATCAGCCGAGAGATAATGGAAGATCCCGAGACTTCTGTGTGTTGATTTTCATTCCTTAACACTCCCCCTCAAGTTGGAATGTATGTTGATAATTCCTAACTTGGCAAGCAAAGTCGAGAAGTGTGAATGACTCAATGGCTTGGTGAAAATGTCAGCTAGTTGTTTTGATGTGGATATGTGTTCCATCTTGATCATTCTTTCTTGAACAATTTTTCCTCATAAGGTGACAATCAATTTCGATGTGTTTTGTATGCTCGTGAAAGGCTGGGTTCGAAGCAATGTGCAATGCCGCTTGATTATCACAATATAAGTTGACAGGTTGTGAATGTTCAATACCTAAATCTCTTAGGATATATTTTAACCACGTAATTTCAGAGCAAGTCGTAGCCATTGATCGATATTCCGCTTCTGCACTAGATCGTGACACTGTAGTTTGCTTCTTGGTTTTACAAGAAACCAAAGAATTTCCAAGAAATATGCAATATCCAGTAACAGATCTTCGCGTATCTTGACATCTAGCCCAATCTGCATCACACAAGGCATTTAATTGAATTGAACTATCTGCAGAAAGAAGAATTCCCTGACCTGGAGTTTGTTTCACGTAGCGTAACACACAATGAGCTGCTTCTAGATGTGGAACTCGCGGTTTGTCCATAAACTAACTTAGCATGTGAACCGGATATGCCAAGTCTGGTCTTGATATAGTCAAAAAAATTAATCGTCTAACAAGTCTAGGGATCGCTAATTTCCTCACTATCGAACTTACTGAGGGATAAGTTTTGCTCCATGGGAAAGGTGACTAGTTTTGCCGCTAGATATCCCACATCATCGAGAATTTCGAGAGCATACTTTCGTTCTGAAAGAACAATGCCGTTGCTAGATCGTGGAACTTCAATTCCTAAGAAATACTTCAACTGCCCAAGATCCTTTAATTTAAATTGATCCTTTAAGAATGATTTGGTGTCCTCGATATCTTGCAAACTGTTTCCAGTTAGGATGACATCGTCCACATAAATGAGGAGGGCCATGAATTTACCCTCTTGGTATCGGACGGACAAGGAATAGTCGGCATTGGACTGCTTAAACTTGGCTTGCTTGAGAGCAGTCGAGAGTTTGATAAACCATTGACGAGAGGCATGTTTGAGGCCGTATAGTGACTTTTGAAGCTTGCAAACTCGTGTCTTCCCCCTTTCGTTCGAAACCAGGAGGTAAAGCCATGTAAATATCTTCTTCAAGATCTCCATTTGAAAAAGCATTATTGACATCGAGCTGATGGAGATGCCAATGCTTAGTGGAAGCGACAGCAAGAAGAAGACGTACAATCACAAGCTTTGCAACTGTGGCGAAAGTCTCATTGTAATCCAGTTCTTCGACTTGATTGTATCCCTTTGCTACAAACCTTGCCTTGTAATGCTCAATGGAACCATCAGGTTTGAATTTGATCTTGTATACCCATTTGCATCCAACAATTTTCTTTCCTAGAGGAAGTTCCCTAAGTGACCATGTTTTATTCTCCTCAAGTGCTGCAAGTTCTTGTTGTATGGCACAGCACCATTTAGGGTCACAAACTGCCTGTTCAAAAGATGATGGTTCTCTTTCTGCCAAGAGACAAGTTGTGAAAGCATGGTATTTGGGGGATAATTTTTCATTGGAAAATACATCGGATAGGGGATATGGACTACCTGATGCCTTAACCATGACTGAGTTAGATGATTGGACGTTCCTTGATAAGCAATACCAGCATGATACTCATGCAGATAGCTAGGTGTATTTGTACTGTGTGTCGGCCTCCAAGAAATGATTTATGGATCTGAATGTAAGGTTGGAATATGTGTTTCGTTAGTTATAAGAGAAGAGTTTTCTTCTTGAGGAAAATGGTCGGGTAAAGGCACTTCGATGTTTTGGGAATTTTGTGTAGGTACAGTATCATCATCATATGGGGATGGGTGGTAAGGTATTGGAGGTATGTTTGTAGTGGAAGTTTGGAAAGGAAAAATATCCTCATGGAAAATAACATCACGAGAGACAAAGGCTTTACCAGATGAGATTGCATAGACTTTGTAACCCTTTTGAGCATATGGATATCCTAAGAAAATGCATCTTGTGGCTCTCAGATCAAATCTAGTGAGGCGTTGGTGATGAGTGGAGACAAATCACATACATCCAAACACCCTCAAATGATCATATATTGGTTGTTTATGAAAGAGTTTTTCGAAAGGAGTTTTTCCTTCAAGAAAAGGTGTGGGGGTTCTATTTATAAGGTATGTAGCAGTTAAGATGGCATCTCCCCAAAATCTTTTAGGAAGATTAACTTGGAATAGTAAGGCTCGGGCAACGTTTAGAAGGTGGCGATGTTTTCTTTCGGCAGTGCCATTTTGTTGTGGAGTAGAAACACAACTAGTTTGATGAATGATGCCTTTATCTAAATAAATATTTCTCATTGTGAACTCAGGCCCATTACGGCTTCAAAGAATTTTTACTTTAAGGAGGATTGTGTTTCAACGAGGTTGATGAATTTGGTGATATACGAATGGGTATCGGATTTTTGATGCATCAAATAAGTCCATGTGCAGCGAGTATAGTCATCAACAATTGTAAGAAAATATTGTTCCCCCTCATTAGATCGAACATGATACCCTTGCCAAATATCAAGATGAATTAGTTCAAAGCAAGATGAATTAGTTCAAAAGGTGATTTCGTGTAACTAGAACTTAATGAAAATGGAGAACGAGTTTGTTTGCCTAATGGACAAATTAAACAATCAGAAATATCATAAGATTTTATTTCTCTTATTGAATGAGAGAGAAAACTGACTATCCTGTTCGACGGATGACCAAGACGTTGATGCCAAACTTTCGAGGAACAAGAATTTGGTGAGGTAACTGCATTGCATCTAGCTTTTTGCGGAGTATCAAGATAGTAGAGTCCTCCTTGCTCAATTCCCTTCCCAATTATTTTCCCCGATCGTTGGTCCTGTAGCATACATGCATACTCAGTGAATATGGCAAAACAGTGGGAGTTACGAACAAGTTTACTAACATAAATCAAGTTTAATTTGAAGGAAGGAAACTAAGAACATTGTGCAACGTAAACTTTGGAAAATGTATATTGCCGATGTGCGTGACAGCAACAATGGCTCCATTTGGTAGGTGTACAATTCTATTGGCGGCATGGGTCTTTGTTGTCAGTATTCCGTCTGAGTAAACCATGTGATATGTGGCTCCTGTGTCGAGAACCCAAAACATTTCTTTGTCAATGACAGATGCACAATAAATTGTACCTGATAAGTCGCTTACAGCGGATGCGGTATGGTTAACATGATTGACCATTGAATTGGACTTGTTCTCGCCAAGCAATGTCAAGAGATTATTATATTGTTCTGCTGTGAGAGTGTATCGCGAGGAAGGCGCTGCTGTAGTGGCATCCACATGATTGGCCTTGGAGAAGAAATTTTTTTCGCTCATGCTTGTTGCCTATAGGATTCAAGTTTTGCAACTTTCGTCACACCTCGACTGTATGACCTTGCCAACTGCAATAATCACATTTTAGGTGTGACCGACATGTCTCTAAAGTGTGTCCAATTTTGCTACATGTTCCACATTTGAGATGTGGATACTTAGGTGTGAAGATTCCCTCAGATTTTTGTGAGTTATTTTGTACAGCAAATGCCGAACTTTCAGCCGACAGTAAGTCTCCAGTTAATTTTCATCGTTGTTTCTCGTCTTGGAGAATGAGAGAATGAGTTTTGTTGACAATACATGACAATACATATCTTGTGATTCCTTATTCACAGCCCTATACAAATGGAAACAAATCATGGAAGAAGGAGGAGAATCAGCTGAGAGATAATAGAAGATCCCAAGACTTCTGTGTGTTGATTTTCATTCCTTAACACAATATAGTTACCATCTTTTTTTTTTTAGCTTTAATACACTATTATAGGATAATATTTTCTACAACTACACTAATTGTGTATCGCAAGGGTAGATTACTAGTGTAGCATATATCACATGGGTGTATAGTTACTAGTGTAGAAGTTAAATTAAAATAACTTCTATAAAGACCATAAACATATTACAAGACAAAACAAAACTCATAATATATTTGCAAAAGTTTTTACAAACACCAATGATCAGTTATTGTACTTACAAAAAGTAATTCCCACGCAAATATATTTCACAAAAGTACTACACAATATTTATTTAGGGTGTATAGTTACTAGTGTAGAAGTTAAATTAAAATAACTTCTATAAACACCATAAACATATTAAAGACTAAACAAAGCTCATAATATATTTGCAAAAGCTTTTACAAACACCAATGAATCAGTTATTGTACTTACAAAAAATAATTCCCACGCAAATATATTTCACAAAAGTACTACACAATATTTATTTATTAGTTTTGAAACTGAGAATAGACGGAATTAAAAATTGATGAGGATTGAAAATGATGACCATCAATTTAATACTAATATCTCAATTTGTGAGCAGCAACTTAACTACATGACAGAACAACCGGTAACAACTGCAATATGTCCAACAACATACATCGCCTTTCCAATTTTTGTACCAACAACAACTACCTTGAGAACTTCGTTGGCCATCTCCTAAGGGTAAGATATATAAAGACACCTCAAATAAAAAATAGGGTAAAAAATAAATATTTTATTGGGTAAACAACATAACTCCACCCCCGTGTTAAGAAAAATCTGCCCCGAATTTCCCCTGTATTTTTTTCTTGCATAAAACCCCTTGTTTTCATTTTACTTTCCACGGAATCCCCTTTTCCATTAAAAGTTAATGCAACGAACTATAGAGGGAATATTATGCAATTTTTTCATAACATAGGATGATTTGGTGCATATTTTTTTCAATATAAGGGGATTTTAAGCAAATTAGTTTATTCGTTTAAAATTCATATTACTTTCTCAAATTAAGTCGAACACATTTACTCAGTAACAATATGAAAAATAGATATTTAATAGTTGTGATGAATGTTTTTATAAAAAAAACATTTTTATATGATTTTATTTATTAATGTATTTAATTTTTTGATTTTTTTTAATATTTAATTTTTTTATTAGAAGATTATGGTTACCATGAGTTTTTATTAATTATTTTTTGAAAAGATCAGAACACAGCGGATAATCAAGTGAAGTCACACTGGTATATTAAGCCATAAGGACTAATGGTGTATAACTATAATCGTAGAACCTCTATTCGATAAATGGAAAACCACTTAGAGATTTTCGGACGAGGGAATTCAGTGAACTCATCTACTATGAGACCCACTAAAGTATGTCGATGTCTCCACATCGTAGCTAATGAGATGCAACTCACATACACTAAGCGCTAAACGGAAAGGACACCATCCTACTTAGTGGTGTAACCCATCGACCCGCAAAATATATAAAACTCAGACCCGCCCCAGCCAGTTTTAGCTTAGACCTGGACCCGCCATAACCCATACCCGAATTAAACGTTTCTGACCCGCCAGACCCACTAGACCCGTTAACATGATTTTTTTTTAATATTTTTAACTTTCATAATATTTTGTTTGTATATTTGAACAAAGAAATCTCAAAATTGAAATACAATATTTTAAAAACATTCTAGAAGTGATATAAAGTGAATAATAAAATTATATAATTAATTATATTTAACTTCTATAATAAAAAAAGTTCAAAAGGCAAGACGACTAGCGGTGATCAACAAGTTTTATAAATATTACTTACGAGAAACAAGATTCAAAAAAATGAAACATTGAAAATTTGACAGATGAGAATAGACAAGATGAGGTTGGAAGTTTGATGAATGAAATCATAAATTAATTTGTATATATAGATTAACTATTAAATATAATATATTTATAAGGGTCGGTTATGTGACAGTTTCAATAAGACCCGTAACCCGACACAGAACCGTCCGGTTCTAGAAACTTAAATTTATTACCCGACTCAAATTCATTTAACTTACCCGGACTCGCCTCAAATGGGTCGGTTCGAGGTCTAAGACCCGGCAAACCCTTACCCATTGCCATCCCTAATTAAAGCAATTAATAAACAAAAACGTGTCAATCCAAATTGGAGATAGCCTTGTTCATATTCCTTTTCTCTCAAATTTTCCAGCAGACCCTCTCTTAACAAATTCAGCCTATTTTTACTAAATTAAGATTCAGAGTATTTCAATTCCAACATTGCAAATGCCAATGAGAAAGTTATGGGACTTTATAGAAGTACTTTCTACGTACGTATATTTCACAATACTAGACAATATTTATTTATTTATATTGAAATTTACAACAGACGGAATTGAAAATTGATGAGGGTTGAACAAGATGAACTTCAATTTAATATTAATTAATGTCTCAATTTGTGAGCAAGAACTCAACTACATGACAGAACAGTTGAGAGCATCTACAATATGATCAATAGTAAGCACCGCATTTCCAATTTTTGTACCAACAACAACCGCATCGAGAACTTTCTTGCCCATCTCCTAAGCGTAAGATACATAAAGACAACTCAAGTAAAAACACAGGAAAAAGTGTTTATGATAAATATTTTATTGAATTGCCTTTTGGATTTATTACATTCAGCACACCCATGAGTTTAGTCTGATTGTTAAAAGAAAAAAAAAAAACTATGATTATATTTTACTGGTAGACTATCCCTAAAAAATCACTATTTAGGGAATTATCTGCTAAACAAAGTGTATCATAGAGGAATTTTTGCTAATATATTTATTAAAAGAGTTTTTTGGTATTTCGATATATTAAATGGATATGAACGTATAAGTATAACAAAATATATTGAACTCATGACATGCTTAAAATTAAGGGATTTTCACGAGAAAGCCCTGAAGTCAATATTTGTTAATTTATATTTAACTTTTTATCTATTTCGCCAATAAGCCCATTTTTTTAATATAAGCAGTTTAAATATTTATGATAAAATTACCCCCAAACTCTTTAAACCGAATTCTTAATCAAAAACTCTAATTTAAGTCAACTTTCATCAATTTTGACCACAAAATGCGATTTTGACTTTTTCTTTTTGAATTTTCCTTTATCATTTTTCCCCTCCGATGATGACCGTCGACGTTGATTTTTTTTCTTCTTTTTACTGCTCTTTTTTTTTCCTCCGACATTGACCGTTGATAGTACTATTACCTTGATTGACATGAATATCAATGTCAACACAATAATATCAACATCAATATTAATTTTTTAGCCTTTTTTTTTTGTTTTTTTTTTTGTTTTTTTGACCGGTCAACATAATAATAGAATTGTGGTTGACAATAATATTACTGTCTAATATTGTAATATTAATGTAGTTGACAATTGTATTATTGTATGCTTCGCTAATATTATTGTGGTTGACAGTAATGTTACTTATAATATTACTGTCAACCACAACAATAGTAATTTTTTTGGCGTTTTATTTTGTTTGCCTTTGTTGACCACTCAACATTAGGCTTACACCAAGCCTGGTTATTTTGGCGAGCTCGAGTTCGAGTTCGTCGAGTATTTTTTCTTGGGCTAGAGCTCGAGCTCGAACCCAAGCTCATTTGATTTATTTCCAATTTATTTATATTATTTAAAAAAAAATATATTATAATAAAATAATAATGAATTGTATTTTTTTTTAATTTTTATATGTACTTTTTGTTTTTATTATTGTAATTTTTTAGATTATAATGTATTATTTAAATTTAAAAATAATATATAAAAAAAAAAGTAGGCTCGTAAGCTCACGAACATCTAAGAAAAAGCTCGAGCTCGGCTCGTCAGAAAGTTCGAGTGCCCGAGTTTGAGCTCGAAAAACTCGAGTTCGTGTTCGAGTTCGAGCTTTGTCGAGCTGGCTCAACTCATTTGTATCCCAAGTTAACATAATAATATTACTGTACTACACAATAATTTATTATGTAACATAGTGATTTTGTTGTTAATATTAAATTTAATGTGCTAGATATATAGTAATATTATTGTGTTAAACAGTAATATACTTAATAATACTTTCAACTATACTAATATTATTGTTTACCAAAAAAATGTTCTAGGAAAAAAAGTTGATTGAAAAAAAAAAATCAATGCTGCCGGAGATTGGCGTTGGCCGCCGGTGGAAAAATATACAAGGCGAAAAGAAAAACATTTACGCCTCTGGTAGCAAGAGATTTTTTAATAAGAAAATTAACGCTGGAGACCGGTGACCAATGGCGGCTGACCAGCAGTCAAAAGCAGTGATGATCGAAATTGATTTAGGGATTAAACTTGAATAGTTGGTGAAATTGTGAAAATTGAGGTTAAAATGATGAAATTAGTGTATGTTATTAATTTGAGGTGAAATTTTAGTCGTTTACACACCTTTGAATTGTATATTTTAAAAGAAAGAGTTTTTGGAGATGAGTTAGATATGAATAAGTAGCTCACTATGCACTTATTGATAATAGCACAAATTAAAATGAGGGTTATGGAGGGCAAGTTGATGCAAAGTAGAGATAGAATAGATAAGAAAGATTGTTAATTAAGGGATATAAGTGAAAATATTAAGAAAAATATGGAAAAAATAATTTTATTTGGAAGTAGTATTCCTATTAAATGTGCTACAATAATAAAACCAGCAAGTGATTCAAGCCTTAAATAGAATGAAAGTTTAATAGAGCTCACCTGATTAGATTTAGATTTAGAGACTGACTGCTGGGCATTCATCTGCTTCATTTTCTGTATACAATAGACCCACATAAAAAAAATCATCAGACTGCGTATATAGTATATACAAATCTCAATTAATTCAAATTCAAACAACGATTTTTTTTTCTTTATTATGTTATTAGGTCAAATGGTAGACTAGTCTTTTATTAGATTTCCTAGTTTTGACTATTAATAGTTCTTCAATGTTTAGGTTTGGTCCTAATTCATGATTAATAGAAACTTAATTTCGGATTTATGTCTATCTTTGTTACTCCAATTGTTTAACAATGTGCAATATAATATGTAAGATTAAGAACTGTGTGAAAATTAAATATCCACAACAAATTATATATATATATATATATATATATATATATATATATATATATATATATATATATATACTGAGTATGACCAATTAATTACTATGTCATGCTTGATAAAGATTTACCTCATTTTCTTGAGCGGCTTTTATTAGAGCGGCTTCTCTAGCGACTTTTTCTTGAAGGGCTTGTTTCACAAACCTACCCAGAACCAGCCGGATAGAATGGCTGTCCAAAAAGCTCTCCGTGGAGTGGTGGTGTGTGAATTTCCCTCCAGCGTAGCAACTGCAGCAGATGTCATATGTGGCAGGGACATTTTGTTCACACTCCCAGCACGAAAAGTAGGACCCTATCAGCCAATCACTGCAGCCTTTGCACCACCGCATTCCACATCTCCGCATGTAGTCAAGGGTCAAAAACTCTTCGAAATCGAGGGTTCCGTTGTTATTTTCGTCAAGGCAATCGAAAAGTGAGTCATCTGTGAATGTTTGAAGTGCCGGATCACTCTTGATATCCGCGCGACTGATTTTGCCGTCGCCGTTGGAGTCCAGTGATCGGAAGTATTTCTTGGTTATTTTTTTCTCCTCGTTTGTTGCTCTTCCATGGTAGGCCTTTGCAACTTCACGGAGATCATCCATTTTAGCTGGATATCAGTTTGAAAGACCTGTGAATATAGTATGTATGTATGTGGATACCAATCTAGTTAATTGGCATGGTATTTAAAGACTTTTAGGCTCCATCTGTTTGGAAATATTGATGATTTTGATTAAATTAATTAGGGGTATACCAAGTTCATGATGTAACATCAAATGCGATTATTTATTTGCTCCAACAGGCAAAATTTCTCGCCCCCAGGGCACCCATTCTTTGACTCGACAACTATTTGATAGAGGAATATAAATAATGGTAACTCAACGGTCGATTAGGATAGCGGACCAGAACTTGGTACCCACAAAGAACCAACTCTCATTGGAGTTGAAATTCCAACACAACAAATGACAAGATTTGATCCTAGGTCTTTTGAATATAAATTAAAGTATTGTATAAAATTTATAATTTAGTATTCGAATTTTTTTATAAAATAATGAAAATATTCTCATATGAAGACTTATTATAAGTTATAACTTATAAGTTAACAATTTGACTTTTTTGGCCAATCAAGTACATAAATATTTAAAATAAGGGGAGGTTATTGCATTGATTTAGTACCCTATCGGCCCTTTTGCTCTAAGTGAAAAGCCAATGTTTGGACGAATTTTTATTTTGTTTTAATTGATCTCCAATATAAAATTGTATTTATTAAACTTTCCAAATATTTTTCAAAAAAAAGGAAAAAGAGAAAAGAAAATTCAAATAATTTTCTCAAAACAATTTCAAAAGTTTTTCTCTCGTTCAGATATGATGTGACTATTACAGTAAAATAATTTGATTACAACAGTAAAAAATGTCTTCATTAAAAAAAATAAACATCACTCCATCTTTCAATTTTTTCTTCTAAAGTATATTTTTGTAACACTTTTAAACATTATTTGGCTGCTATAATGTATTTTGTCTCCTTCCAAAATATAAACAATCATTACTTTCATTCTCAGATTCATCCCAAAAATATATTTCCTCAAAATGAAATTAAAATAAGTTCTAAAATGCTTTCAAACACTGCCGACAATAACTGATTGGTCATTAATAATAAGTAGTTAGGTTTCCAATATATCAGCCATTAAGGGCCCGGTTTTTTATCCTTCCATTTCCTTGAATTCCAAGATTAGATAATCACACCCCTCCCCGGAGATTACATAGTCCAGCCACTATTCATGGATTCATAAGGTATGTTTGCTGCTGAAATTGTCCTCAGTAAATTTTTTGATTTACATCTTTGATTTACAGACAACCAATTATAAATACAATTTCTCTCTCCCCCATACAAAATTATTGCCCTAATATTTGAACACTTTCCCCTCGTCGAAGGCCAAGGTATAAATTCGATTTTCTCCGCTACCTTTATTTCGTCTCCCATGTATGGTCTGCTCTTATTTGTTGGTTGTTGTAAATCGTGGTAATTGAAGAAGTGGCACATCTCAGTCGGCTGTTGAAGCTTGGAGGAGCGTCGTCGAAGGTTAGGTAGTGGGTTTAGTGCAAAAAATATCGAAATTCACCTCTCAGGTTGGTCTTACTTTAATTTTTTTGAATCTGTGCAAAAAAATCAACTCTATTTGTTGCAGTAATTTTCTCAATTCTACATAGGGTTTAGGGTTTTAATTAAGTTTTGCAAAATTGCAATTTAACCCCTATGTTTGTATTAAAAATTCAATTTAGTTCCGTAACTTTAAAAACTATATGTTTAAGGGCTGGATTTTTTTATTGCAAAAAACCACGGGTTATTTTCGTCATTTCATATGCAAAAGGGAAGAAAAAATCACAACCGTGGCGAGTGAGCCGCTCGATTAGCTCTAAGGGGGGTTTTTGCCTTTGACTAATAAGCATGGGGGGGGGGGGGGTTGTATTTGCTAATTTTTCTATGACGGGGGAATCGTGCAGTTGTAAATTTCACAGGGGTAGTAAATGAAATTCACTTTTATAATTGTAGAAAAATGATATGGCTTGTTAGGGCAACTGTAAATTGTCTGTTTTTTGTTGTATAGAAAACAAAATGTAACAGTGAAAATCATTATGTTTTTTCTCCACTGTGAATATGCATGTAATGCACAGAATTTGAAGTTGTCCAGAATTTTGAACTCACCCCATGTTTTTCATGTTCAGCTTACATGTTTATATGGAAGACAATACGGAAAACGACGAAGCCACATTAGTTCTAGTTTCTCAGATATTTGAGCAAATGAAAATATGCATCAGTCCATGTACGCATTGTTGGTACAATATATTAGACGTCGATACTGTAGGATCCCCCATGGTGGTGTTCGACATTATAATTTGAAACTTAAAATACCGGAACAAATGCGACACCTGTCTAATATCATTGGGTGTAATGACACCATATGTAGGAATAATTTCACAATGAACACGGACACATTTTCCCGATTGTGTTACATACTCGAAAATGTCGGTGTATTGGTCGCCACTAGGAATGTCTCTATTGTTGAGCAAACTGTCTTGTTCTTGCATATCACGAAAAAAATGTTATAATTCAAAAAAATTACAAGAGGTAGGGGTATACGATTAGTATTGTATTTTCGCGGATATTGAATGCACTTCTTGAACTACACAATTTCATGCTTGTCACTTCGGAGTCGATCGAAGGGGATTCTGAACATACACGGTGGAAGTATTTTGAGGTATAAATTCAAAATGGTTCCAATTTTTGTGATAAATCACTAATACCTTTTGGTCAATATATAATCAATTATGGTTTTACAATTTCGTAGGGTTGTTTAGGTGCCTTAGATGGGTCGTACATTGAAGCACGCGTACCACTACTTGGCAAACCAAGGTATAGGAATAGAAAGGGCGATGTATCAATTAATCTTCTTGTCGTGAGCGATGTAAATATGAATTTTGTGTACTTATTGACCGGTTGGGAGGGATACGCCGCCGATAGTAGGATCTTACGGGATGCTATTACTCGACCAAATGGTCTTCGTGTTCCAAATGGTAGGCAAACTTTATTTCCACAATTTATACCAATTAAATTATTATTAATAAGACATACCCTTACTAACCTCAATAAAATGAAAGCTTTCCTGGGCACTACTACTTGGTTAATTACGGGTACACCAGTCAAAGGGATTTCTTGCACCATATAGAAATACTAGGTACCATTTCCAAGAATTCGGTATTGGTAGAATGTCGTACGAAACCATGAAGAATATTTGAACTTAAAACACACAAAGGCACGTAATGCAATAAAGCAAGCATTTGGGATACTTAAATCGAGATGTGGATCCTAAGAAGTCCCTCGTACTACCTGATAAAGATCCAAAATCAAATAATTATGGCGTGTTTCTTATTGCATAACTTCATTCGTACGACGAACAACCATGACCCCAAAGAAGATGAGGTACCAAAAGAAATTATCACCCCTATTGATCGTAGTTGATCGTAGCAACTACATCGACACAGTTGAGGTGTCCGGCGAATGGACTATGTGGCGGGACACACTTGAAATTAGTATGTACAGCGACTACTTAGGAGGGGTCTTGGCACTGATGTAGAAGTTTGTTAAGCAATTAAATTTATAAAATGAGAAGTGCAGTTGTGTTTATTTGACACTGTGTGTTAATTTGCATGTTTATTGTAATATTATACGGTACTTTTTAATGTGCAAGTAGTACTTGTTAGAGTAGGTGACCAACAAGCCAACTTGTGGCTGTCGTCTTTCATTTATTCTTGTAATAAATAATCCTTTTGATAAAAACCCTTTTGGGATTCTATATCTTTGTCCCTTGCTTGAGCATAGATGTAGTCGTTACAGTTATTATAATTACTTATAATTGATCAAGTTAAATCATGAGATATTTGGTTAAGTAATATAACTATTAAACCATGTTCCTAGTCAACGGGTTACGCCATCAATGAAAATATCGGTCTTTTCCATTTGAGACTAGCACTTAGTGTATGTGTACTGCGCCTCATCAGTAATCAACATTGTGATATCGGCATACATATGTAGGTGCTCATATGGATGAGTTCATTGAACTCCCTCATCCTAGAAATCTCTAAGTGTTTCCCAATAATCGAGTAGAGGTTTCTATGATATAGTTGTACACCATTAATTCTTAAGACCCAAACATCACCGTGACTTCACTAGAGAACCAGCTGTATCATGACCTGTCCCTGAGTTCCACCAAGGACTGCTCCAAGTGCCACTGTTCGTGCAGTCCAAAATCTAGTTGGAGGTCTATGTATTGTAGTTGGGGATTCAATCGCTAGATTAGTCTTGGATGTCATGTGTGTTCTTATAGTTTGTAATCATTATGTCTCTGGCCAGAGCTGACTGTGTGATGATTAAGGAATGTGTCTCTCTAAGTCATACACAAAACCGATTGCATTACGAAGAACGTTCACACAGTTGTTGAACTATAAAGGAGGTCTCAGTGAACCAATGCCTCTAGTTCAATCAGGACATATGTATCGAAGGGATCGTACTCTACGTTAACTATATCACACGGTTCTTGCAGGCACTCATTTGAATCTAGGGAATCATGACGCGTAGTTGCTAGACACCAATCTTGATTCGTTGGGAAATTAAGTTGAAATTACCTTCATCTTAATTATAACTCTAGGGACGAGTTTAAACCACAATATGTTGTAGGCCCACGACTAGGTTAGACCTGAACCATTGAGGGTCACACTTTTCCTGTACATGAATTCTATGAGTAAACGGTAAGAGATTAACTGTTTGTCTTTGCATAATTGGAAGTAAATATGATTGAGTCCGACAATCTAATTATGAATTATGAATGAGAATAAACAGAGAGAAAAAAAGGCGATATTTGAATGAACCTTTTAAATTGTGAGGTTTCCCGATTTAGCAGGTGCACTGAATTAGGGTTTCCACTTTTAGAAATTTGAAATTAAGAATGGGCACTGGTATTGACAAGGACTTGACAACTACCTCGAAAATATAATTGTTACGATTTTCCGAACGTTGGTTTGAGAGAAACGAGCAAATGTATGATATTTGACTTAAGCTGGTGGGCCCGGTCCAACTTAAGGACTTAAGCGCAGTAGATGAAATCACAAGACCCTGAGTTATAGAGTCTTGTGAACACACAAGAAACTCGAGCCGCTCATCTCCTCTCTCACGTCCGCCGCTGCCATCTCCGCCAACGCAGCCGCCTCCACGCGCCTCCGCCAATCGTCGGTAGTTCTCTTCTTTTGTATTCTTCCGTTAATTCTAACATGGTGTCTAGTGCCACGTAGGGTGTTGAAATCAGTGTTCAAGGTGAAACCTAAGAGGAGGAAGACAAGACGAGCGAAAGTCGAGCAGCAGCTGCACGCGCCGCCGCTGCCCAGTGCGTGAAGCCCACGCGCTGCCGCCGCCGTCACCGCCACCGCTAGCCTGTTCCTCCAGCTGATCCAGATCTGTTGGAGTTGGTGGTTTCGGCAGCTATCCGTCGTCTTGTCTACCAAATCAGGCTTCAAGGGTAATTAATTAAAACCCTAGTTAATTAATTAATTAATTCATGTTAATATGATTAGATGTTATTAATTAATTATTAAATGGATGGATCTATATATGATTATGTGATTTGGTTGTGATTACATGACAAACATTTAAAACAATAAAAATGGACTCCATTCACCATGTGACATGTGGACAAGTTAACATGATTTACTTCTTAATTAATTATTATAATTAGTAATTACCATGGTTAATTTACGGTTAAGAGAGAGTTTACTCCTTGACCAATTAAACATCATAAAATGCAAAAGAAGAGTACACAACAGTAAATATATAATCACATTATTTATAAAAAGAAATACAGTAAAAATAAAATAAATATTGAGTAAAGGAAATATACAGAAAAATACAATAAATTTCAAGAAAAAAGGTAATTTCTTTTACTGTATAATCACATATACAATATACATTAAATATAAATTTCGAGAAAAAAAAGATAATTTACCGTAAAAAATCACGTCATGCAATATACAGTAAAAATAAACATCGGGTGGGTCTTCTGCTGCCATGTGTTCCTTTTTTTATTTTTCTAAAACCCCTAAAGGTAAACCCAACAGGGAATCTATTATAAAATACAAAAAAAATACACGTGGCAGCAGAAGACCCATCCAGTATTTATCACCGGATGTAGGGTCGAACAAATCATTTAAATGGCCGAAATGAATTATGGGTAAAAGGATAAATAATTATAGATGGTTAATGAATTTTATACTTCGGTGGGTCCCATATATGACACCATAATTAATACAAAATTGTCCACATGTCACATGATGAATGGCGTCCATTTTTTTTTGTCTAACGGCGCGTCCGTTTGGAATGTATTCCCTTTATATATTTATGTTTACGAGCATGCTAAATGTTTTGGTTTAACCAATTTAATATATATATATATATATATATATATATATATATATATATATATATATATATATATATATATATATATATATGTATGTATATATATCTTGCGCGGGAAGCAACAAGGTATGAAATTAATTGCTATATTGTGCACGTGATTATTAGTTAAAACTCGTTTTTCAAATAATGTTTTTTTTATTTTCCGCTGCGTACACGTGCCTGATTCCCAACGGTACTGTGTTTACGTTCTTCATATTTTAAATATTCCTTTACATTACTGTTTGAATAAGTTTACACATTTGATTGTTTGCATAATGTATATATTATTATGCAAGAGTATGCCAACATCATTGTCTCAGAAATCGAAGGGAAAAGGAACCGCCAAATCGACGGGAATTACGCGGCGTAGTTTGACGGCTACCGAAGAAAATGTTCTCATCGCTGAACTTAAGGATATTGTTGCTCGAGGGTGGAAGTGTGACAACGGTTTTAAGTCTGGTTACTTGGGATTGCTAGAACACATGGTCCAACATTTCTCTAGCACTGATCTCAAGGAACACTGCATATAGCGTCGAAACTTCACATTTGTAAAAACTCGTATGGATGTATATGCAGCATGTTAACTCGTTTTGGTTTCGGTTGGAACGACACGGCTAACACAATTGATGTTGAGGATGAATTGTCCGATGAGAATCAGAGCACTTTATACAATGAAAAATATTCTGCCTACTCATTTTCGTTTGCCTTTTTACAACTCCAATTGTTTATTTTTTTAACTTATAAATATATATCAACAGTCTGCTCGCACAATACGCAACAAGTCTTTCCCCTTGTACAAGGACTGGAAACTAGTATTTGGGAAGAATAGAGCCACCGGTGAAAATGCCGAGGCCCTAGCTGATGTTGTGAACGACTTAACCAACCAACACACTGTTGCAAATGTCAGATCTAGAGGTGCAGACCATGACCCTATAGGACCTTAAACTACACTCAAAGTTGAATCTGCGTACACGTCTTCCATGTACGGGAGGGCACATCAACCTTTATTAAAAATAGGGGTAAGAAGAAACTTCACAAGCGTCGACGGAACCACGATGATATTGATAGTCTTCTTGTCCAAGCAATAGGTATATGACTAAATCATTCACCGTAACAAAGACAAGCTTGGGGAAATTAGCACAACGAATTGTATACTTACACGACAACTCACTCACAGGCAAAAAAGTGATGGAAACACTTTCAAAGAGGTTTGATCCAACAGTTGGGGATAAAATCAAAGTTGCTTCCGTGTGCAATAGCCCAACGGGATTGGACATTTTCTTTGCCTTAAGCGGCAATGAGAAAGGTGTAATGGTACAAATGATCCTCGAAGACCGCTGCTGATTGTCTCAGCAAATTTAGACGAGCAAATTTTCCATCAACCCTGAAATGACATTATTATGTTCTTATTAGAATTCGTATTACCATTTCGATTTCATGTTGTAACCTAATATTCCTCAATGTATTATACAATGACAATTCTTATTCTCTACAATGAATGTTATTATATTGTTTAATGACTATCATATGTTGATATAGTTCTTGAATGCAGTTTCCCACTATTAAAATAAATGAATATGTATACCATTCAATGCTTTTATAACAATAAAATGAATGAATATGTGTAACATAAAAGAAATGAGGAACGTGAGTGCTAAAATGGGGATATTAGAATTGTACCCCCTAAATGCCCATTCATTTGGGGCAGTACATGGCCAAACTAGGACACAATTTTAAGAAAATAAAGAATCTAATGAAGAGGTATAAAGTCGAATCAAATGAATTTGTGTTTTGGGGAGAAAAAAAAGTAAAATTGTAGTCCCATTTGATTCGGTTGAGTTTTCAATTACGCTGGGGCTGTACCATGAGGCGCAGCCAATTAACATGACTTTGTGGGCGGATAATGCTCTCATTGTTAGCTGCCTTTTTGAGGGAGGGTTTAAGGAAGTCAACCAAAATAGAATTGCTCAACTGTTTGAAGAGTATGCAGATAAGGATGATTACTTGGATGACTTCATTCAGTTCTACTCACTTTTTATTTGTAATTGTTTTTTATTTACCAATCATAGCAAAACATGCCATAGGTTTGTTTATGAGTAAATAGATAATGTGCATTGTTTGCATTGGGATGGCTGCCTATAAGTTTTTAGTTGAAAGAATGAGGAAACACGTTGTCGGTGCACCATATTTTAATGGATGCACCATGGGTTGCTGGCAAGTAATATCTACTTTATATATTGTTATTATTACTATAATACTGCGTTTATGAGTTTGAATTGGGCAGGAATGGCTTAATGAGAGGGTCCCCTCTCTCGGTTTACGAACATCTATGAATATATTTACTCGCCTTCTACGATGGTGTGACAACAAGATCCCCACTAAAGATGATGAAGCTGATTTAGCATATGATACACTCAGAAAGATAAAGGTGAAGTGCTTATTTGCATTCCCCATAGAAGAGAAACTGAAAATATGTCAACTACCTCTACTACTGCTGAAGGAAATATGTCCTCTAACACTTTAGAAGCAACGAGCCTTCTTACAGCTAGAGATAAAATAATTGCATTTTTGAAGCAACAAATAGATGAAATGAAAAAAGATAAAAAATAAAAAGAAGATATTGGGCACAAAGAAGAAAAAGAATCTGTAAGAAACAAGAAGACATATAAGAAAAGACAAGCGGAAAAGAACAAGAAGAAGACTGAAACTGTGGTGAAAAAGAAGAGAAAAAATAAGAGGGTAGGGAATGGTGGAAAAAAAGACGACGAGGAAGAGAGAAAAAAGAAGAGAAAAGGGCGGAAGAAATCAATGACAAAGAGAAATGATAAAAATAAAATCATGTAGAGGAGAACAATGGGGAAGAAGAGAAGGAGAGAGCAAAAAAAACAAGGAGAATACAGGAGAAAAGAACGAGATAGAGAAAAAAAATGGGGAAGATGAGGTAGAGGACAAAGAAAAAGAAATGGAAGTTGATGAGAATATAAGAGGAGGGAAGAGGAGAACAAAGAAAGAAAAATGAATGTGAATGGTATAGAGCATAACGATAAAATGAATGAATTGACATGAGAAGAGGAGAAATGGGATGGAGTGATGATGAATAATCTTAAAATCATAATTACAGTAAGTATATTATGAATTATGCATATACACTATTTACATTCTAATGTGTCACGAATTACACTATGCATACATACTTTGTTTGTTTTTCTATGAAACGTTCACCGTGTTCCGCATACACTATATTTAGTCATTTATTTTACAATTACATTTTAAATACATACATACATTTGTGTGATGAACAGAACATATGCGTTGACCTAATTCAGCACTATCCATCTGACAACAAAGCAAATGAAGAGGTACCAGAGGAAGAAAAAGAAGAGACCTAACATGACCGTGTCCTGAAGAGAAATGTTCCGGATTTTGTTATTCCAGGGACCACAGCGCCGTCACCTTCGCCTGAAAGACCAAGAATTAAAGAGATCGTGGGGCGTGGGAGTGGGCGTGGGCGTGGGTGTGGACGTGGACGTGGCCGTGGAACTAATGATGAAGTTGAATTAATTGAAATTCCAAATATCAATGATGAAGATCCAAAGAATCGGAGGTAGATCTTGATGTGTTTCAAGGAAGAGCAGATTATATCGAGCGCAATGATATTGATGATCACGAGAGACCAATTATTGATTCTTACTTGTCCAACGGTGATTTCATGTAATAAAACTTTGTTCTTGTAATGGATTGTGCCTTGCGACGTGTTTTTAAATATGCAAGTGCACTTATTTGGACAAAAGGCGTCTTTGGTGTATCACCAAGAAGCTTATGTCAACTTTTATTCATCGAACCAACTGGAAATGAGATAATCGACAACTACATACATGATTTATGTACCTCAACCTCAATTGTCCTTGCAGGACATACGATTAGACTTATGCCTTCCGTAGTACAGATAACATATTTCATACGTTACATGATGTCTTTGTTAGAGTAGGTGACCAACAAGCCAACATGTGGCTGTGGTCTTTCGTATTTATTATTGTAATAAACGAACCTTTATTCGTATTAATGATAAAACACATTGGCATTCTATATCTTTGTCCCTTTATCACAAGCATAGATAAAGTCCTTACATTTATTACAAGTACTAGTAATTGATCGTTAGGATCGTGAGATATTTACTTAAGTATTATAACTGTTAAACGTGTTCCTAGTCGAAGGGTTACACCACCAATGAGGATATCGGCCTATCCCATTAAGAGACTAGCACTTAGTGTATGTGTACTGCATCTCATCAGTAAACGGTATTGTGATATCGGCATGCATAAGTGGGTGCTCGTAAGTTGACGAGTTCACTGAACTTCCTCACCCTAGAAATCTCTAAGTGGTTCCCAATAATCGAGTAGAGATATCTATGGTATAGTTGTACACCATTAGTCCTTATGACCTAGACATCACCGTGACTTCACTAGAGAACCAGCTGTATCGTGATCTGTCCCTGAGTTCCACCGAGGACCATCCCAAGGGCCAGTGTTCGTGCAGTCCGGAATCTAGTGGGAGGTCTGTGCATTGTAGTCGGGGATTCGATCGCTAGAATAGTCTTGGATGTCCTGTGTGTTCTGAATGTTTGTAATCATTCTAAGTCTCTGGCCAGAGCTGACTAAGTGATGATTAGAGAATTCGATTCTCTAAGTCATGCACGTAACGATTACAACACTTAGAACGATCGCACCGTCATTGAACAGATAAAGAGGTCTCGACGAACCAATGCCTCTAGTTCAATCGGGACATATGCATCGAAGGGACCGTACTGTACGTTAACTATATCTGAAGGTTCTTGTAGGCACTTCATTTGTATCTAGGGAATCATGACGCGTAGTAGCTAGACGCCAATCTTGATTCGTTGGGTGATTAAGGTGAAACGAGCTTCATCTTAATCGTAACTCTAAGGGACGAGTTTTGACCACAAAGGGTTGTGGGCCCACGGCTAGCTTACACCTGAACCATCGAGGGTCACACTGCTCGTGCACATGAGATCTTTGAATAAACGGTCAGAGATAAAATGGTTTATCTTTGCATGATTGGAAGTCAAAATGATTGGGTCCAACATTCGTAATTTGGAATTATGAATGAGAATAAGAAAAGGAAAAGAATAGGCAAACCTATTAGTGAACTTTCTAAATCGGGAAGTTTCCAAATTTAGAAAGTGCACTGAATTAGGGTTTCCACTTTTGGACAGTTGGAAATCGAGAGTTGGCACTCGTAATGACGAGGACATTATAATGATTCCGAAAATGTAATCGTTACAATTTTCTGATCATTGAATTGATAGAGACGAGCAAGTAAAAGAACTAACGAACTTAAGCTGTTGGGCCCGGTCCAACGTAAGCCCGCTAGGGTTTTATGCAAGACACTATAAATACTTGATTTATAGGTCTTGCACACATACACAACAAGAAACCCTAAACCTAGCCGCTCCCTCTCTCTCTCGCTAGGCCATCTCCCCGCGGCCACCGCGCCGTCGTCGCCGGAAATTGCCGGAATCGGCCCTCCGTTGGCCGATCCCTTTCGTTATTCGTTTTCCTTCTTTCTTTTCTTCCGTTTTTCTAACTATTACGTGTCTAGTGCCACGTGTTTAGTAGATCAAAGTATACGAGGTGAAATCCGAGAGGAGGAAGATCGAAGATCGAAGAATCGAGGAGGAGCACACGAGCCGAAGCCGCACGCATCCCCACGCGCCGCCCGAAGACCGCGCGTGAGTCACACGCGCCGCCGTGGCTCGTATTGCCGCTGCTGCCCCCTTCGGATTGTACAGATTGGTTTCCATAGCAATCCCGCTTTGCTTGGTGCGCCTACCTCACGCTTCAAGAGGTAAACCTTCGAATCAATTGTCGATAGATTCGGTTATGTTTAAATTGAATATGTATGTTCGTTCTTGTATGATTTTATGTGATTACATGAAATCGTTTTATTTGTTGCGAGCATGTTATTTGATTTAAACGCGAGCATGCTAGTTGATTTAATTTCGATTAATTAATTAAGCATGTATGTTGTTTTTTATTTCGCTGGAAGCGCAAAGGTACGCAATTAATTGATTTCAATTATCGGGCATGTGTTTATGTGTTTTAAATTGATTAAATCGCATAAAATTTTTGTTTTCCGCTGCCTACACGTGTCCGATTCCCAACAGTGGTATCAGAGCTCGTTGCGCAATTAATTGTATTCGTTTTAATATGCTATGATTTTATGCATATTCGATTTATTAAAGTAGCGATTGTTGTGTTATGTAATTGGGAGTTTTCGTAAGTTTAAAATATTTTTGAAATATTGTTTAGAATTTTTCTAGCTTTAAAATTGTTTAGAATTGGAAAATCGGATCTGAAATTATTTTTTAAAAGTCGGTTTTTTAACTTGTTCGGATCGAAGCGGTCGAACCGGCCGGTTCGATGGTTCCGCCACCGTCGCCGTTCGTCGCCGGAATCGGCCCCTTGCGTCGATTGGTTTTTCGTAGTTCTTTTCTTCTCGTCTTGTCTTCCGTCTATTCTAACTTTTCCATGTCTAGTGCCACGTATTTAGTAGATTGAAGTATACGAGGTGAAATCCGAGAGGGGGAAGATCAAAGAGTCGAAGAACCGAGAAGCAGCCACCGAGCCGACGTCGCACGCGCCGCCTGAAGACAGATCCACACGCGCCGCCGCCGCCAGCGCATCGCGACTACACGGATTGTTTTTCGTGGCAGTCTTGCTTCGATTTTTGCGCCTACCTTATGCTTCAAGAGGTAAACTTTCGAATTCGATATTCGATTAGGTTTTTAATTTAATTAGATTAAATTATACGTGTTCGTTTTTGTAGTATGTTTTCGTGTATTTATATGTATTTAATGTTTATATGAAATTCATGATTTACTGCGAGCATGCTAATGAATTTACTGTCGATTAAATTAATTCGCATGATTGTTGTTTTTAATTTTCGCTGGAAGCGCAAAGGTACGCAATTAATTATTTAAATATTTGTCAGGCATGTGATTATCTGAATTAAATCCGTTTATTTCACGTAATATTTTTGTTTTCCGTTGCTACACGTGCCTGATTCCGAACACATACACCAATATGTAAATACATCAATATGGCCGATTATACAAAAAATATTTGTATTATAAATCAACTTGTAACCAACAAATACAAATCGAGAAATACACAATCACATGCTGCATATAACTATAGTAATGTATAGTAAGTAATGTATACAGTATATGGTTGACTATAGCTTGAAATTCATACGTCAAATTCGCCAAAATTAGTTTAAAGCTTAAACCAAAAATTTTGGGACCTTCAAGGAGAAGATCAATTGATTCCATCACGATGCAATTAGAAAACCAAACAAAAGTTATGTTCATCCACTAAAAAACAACGAAAATTTAAGAGAGAGATAGAGACAGAGAGAGAGGCCATGACTGCGAATACTACGAAATTTTAGACCAAACTGACAAGACTCCTAACATCAATTGTCTTTTACCAAAACCCTAACCGCCACCAACCACCCAAGGTTCCACGTGATAAAACTGGATTCGAGGTGGGTTGATTTAGAGAGATAGGCAGGCCTGAACTTGGACCGGAGCCCGTGGATGAACCTATATAAAAGGAAAGAGCCGGAGTTAGCACTCCGACGGCCAAGTTAGTAACTTCTCGAGGAAGATATTATATTTGAGTTTATGGTTTTTGTAGAATATTTGTACCTGTTGATACCTGTATTTAATGCCCCTATTTATACTAAAAAGGGGACGGACGTCAAAGACTTCTCCAATTCAATTTACATGTCCAATCGCGGTAATTAGATATCCCGGACTCCAAATTACCTTCAATACAATTTAATACGTCATTTCATTAGCGGCTGCAGCTGCGAAAAAGTAGGGTACAGGGACGACATTCCTCTGCTTCTGCCAGTGGATTATACATGCATTAAATACCCCCACGTGCAGTTAGCACCGACTCGGCGGGTTAGTCGAGCGAGAAGACTTGAGAGAGAAAGAGAACTTTTCACTCTCGCGGCTCGCCCAATCTCTCTCGCCTGACAAGGTGTCAGCTTAATGGGCCTTCCTCTCTTGATGGGCTTCGTGGGGCCTTCTGACCCTAATTGGGCCTTTGGGCTTTTACTGGATCTGCCGGATGGTAATTAGCTGGATCAACTAGTCCCCCACTCGCGGTTATTCTCGCAGTTGGCTGCGAGTAACTGTGAGTTTACCTTTCGCGAGAGACGATCTGTATTGCATTCCCCCACTCGCCTCATCACCATAATTATTGCTCTGCTTCGGATAACATGCTTCGCTTCATATTCCTCAGCAGAATAAATGTATATAATATATTTAGGTTATTTGATTGATTCAATAATTATTTTTCTTTCCCCTCTTTTTATCTTTTTTGTTTTTTGTTTGTTTTTTTTTTTTTTTTTAAGTTGTAGCGCCGCTTGCTCTGTCCACTCGCCATTAATGCAGCGCAGGCGAGTCTTTTCAAATCCCCTTTTTTCAACTATAAAAGGGGCAGTCCTCCCTCCTTCTCTCCTTTACTCTCTTCTCTCTTTTCCAGCCATCCTTCTTTTTCTCTTCTCCGGCGTCGGAATTAGCTTTCTCCTCCTCCGGTTCTTCCTTTTTACCCATGTAACCATTTCTCTCAATTGCTTTCGTGATTCTCCTTTTTGCGTTTTACACATCTTCTGCCCTATGTCTTCCGAGTCATCCTCTTGTTCTTCAGGGGAGATTCGCACCCCCATAATCCGCCTCGCCCCTCCGTCGGAACTGAGAAATAGGCCTAAGAAAAGGGCCGTGGTATCCAAAGCTCGAGGCTTGCCGGCCATCTCTGCTTGCCCCCTGAAGGGGAAGGGTAAGGTCCCCCCCCACTCCTTGCAACAAAAAGGGGGTGACGGTGCGACTTCCCCCTCTGATGGGGGGGAAGGGGGTTATTAGGGTTCCGAAAGTGAGGGAACCGTCCGCTTGCATTCTGACCAAGCCCCAGCACTCGATCTTGACCCCCGACGATATTGGGAACCTACTCGTTCCGCAAGGGGTAGATATTTCATATGATTTGGCTCTTCCTTCGCCTTCCCAGAATTCTCTTCACCCTCCTCCTGGCTATATGACGTAGCACGTCGACCAATTCCTCTCGGGCTTGTCGTTGCCTGTTCACCCATTTTTTTTGGATGTGGCTCGCAAATATCACGTGCCCATCAACCAGTTTCTTCCTAACTCTATTAAATTTATGTCGGCCTTTTTTATTATCTGCGCCGAGGCTTCTATAACGCCCACCGGCGAGCTGTTCCACTCTGCCTTCAAGGTGAATCGCTCGCCTTCTGGCTTTTTCTATCTTACAGCTCTCCCTAACGTAGGCCTGTTCAGAGGTCTGACCAACAAAGTACATAATTGGCCCAACCGTTTCTTATTTGTTCGCTCGCCCACTCCTTTGGGCTTCGATCCGTCGTACGTCGAGACAGCCCCTCATCCTGTAGGGGTGTCTCCTGATTGTCTTGAGACACTTTCTGGCTTATCCGCTCGCGCCCCCTCCCAATCGTGGGATGTTGAAAAGATAATAGCTTCCCCCTCCCTCTTTGCCCGCGCTGGATTGTGGGATATGTCCTTGCCTGACCCTCGTCCGCTGGGTATTCATTAGGGCTAATTTCCATATTTTGTCTCATCATTTTTATTTGTTTTTCTACTTGCACCATCTCGTTACTAACCATTGTTACTGTCGGCCGTGCATTCTGTATTAGACGAGATGATTCGAGATGCTATGAAGGCGGCTCTCGCCAAGCAGCGCGCCAAGTCCTCTCGCACCCCCTCTGAATCCACAAGTCATGCCCCTTCTACTCGCCACCCGTCCCCCGCTACCGCATCTGCGATCACGGCGACCGGATCAACCCCTCGCTCCGAGAACGTGCGAGAGACCCCGACTGTGCCGCCGCCTTCTGTCCTTTGGGAACCCGTTATTGATCTCGGCAGCGAAAATGCTGACAATCAGGAGGCCCACGACTCTTTCCGCTCGCTGGAGCCGGCGCACACTGAGGCCGGTCGCATTAAGCGGGACGCCAGCGGCGAGCATACCTCTACGATGTCCAAGAGGCGCCGCGCGGAGGACAAAGGCTTCCTGTCATCCCTTCCGCCTGACCGCAGCCTGACTGAGCTATCACAACACTTTAGCCAGGTGAAGCTTGTGGAGGATGCCCAGGTTCTTGAAAGCATGTCTCACGAACAACAATGTTCTCGCCTACTATTCCATTGCTCCCAGGTATGTAAAATTTTTGCCAGGCTTCTAGCATATTTTGTTTCTTTCCATTAACTATTTATTCCTCTCATACTTTCCTTTATTAGATCAACGTCCTCCTTGCCCACGGTCTCGGCTCAACTGATCCCACCTGCCAGGCTGAAGAGCTCGCCTTCACGAAGAGGCTAGCTAGCGAGAAGGCTAACGAGGTGACCCGTCTTCAGGACATGGATCACCACGCACGCAACGAAAAATGTCACTTAAATGAATCTGACAATCAAAATCGAACAAACTTACCATCTGATGAAGACAGATCTCGACGAGAGGAATCCAACGGTTGGTATCCCGTCAAATTTCGACTGTCGGAAAATAACTTACCTCTCCGAGAAGATCCGATGTCGTTGAAATACGCGCGCACAGTATGATTTTAGAAACAAACCCAGACTATATAAAATCATCACCAAAAGAAAGACCTCGATGAGATGAATCGAACAATAGTTAAACCATCAAATTCCAACCATCAGAGAAAGATATGACTTCGAGAAGGAACGTCGTCGGTTGGAAACCTGTGGGACGGAATTCGGATCTGCGAGTGGAAGAGGAAGAAAGAAACGATTGTGGGTTGTCTAGGGTTTAAAACTGTTCTATAAAGGTAGTTTACAAACTTCAAGTAGCAGAGGGGTTATGTCATATTTAAAAGAAAAATAATAGTCGGGAGGTTTTGAGTAAGGGTATAATTATTACATTGGTATTTAGTTCTATATAATTTTGTGAGAAGGGGTATTCCAAATTATCCCTTTCGAAAATGGAAAAGAAAGAAGAAATTATATAATTTCTATATAATGAAAAAATGACAATATTTTTTATAGAACGAAAAAGTAACAAGAGATTTATTTTAAATAAACACATGTGGATAAAAAAATGAAAAAAGAGTTTATGTAATGAGAAAGAGAATTATATATACAAATGCATTTCAAAAATGGAAAATAAGAATAAATTTTATAAAATGGAAAAATGATAATAAATTTCAAAGAACGAAAAAATAATATGCTATGAGCCCCTCAAAGAAAATCTAATTCGAACTAAGAGGGTGTTAGGCTAAGATTATTTTAAATAGCTAATAAGCTCATACGTCTAATAAGATACTTTAGGAGTTTATTTCCTATTTTTACTCATTATAAGAACTTACATAAAAATGTGGGATAGCGGTATTTTCAAAAAAAAACTTATTTGCTCTCCAATAGCTTATTTAAAAAACTTATTTAAAAAAAATTAAGATTTAAAAAAAAATTGCGAAAATCTTTGGAAAATCTTATAAGCTCTAAAACATATTATAAGTTAGCCAAACACCCTCTAAATGACATGTTCAAATCCATTTTTTTTTAACTAAATTCTTAGTTTGAAACAATATACGACTCACATCCCTAAATATATTTTAATCCCTGTATTTTCGCTATACCCTAAATCCTACAAACTACATATTCACGTTTCTTCCTCGGATCTTCTCCTCCTCCTCCTCCTCCTCCTCCTCCTCCTCCTCCTCCTCCTCCTCCTCCTCCTCCTCCTCTCTCTCTCTCTCTCTCTCTCTCTCTCTCTCTCTCTCTCTCTCTCTCTCTCTCTCTCTCTCTCTCTCTCTCTCTCTCTCTCTCTCTCTCTCTCTCTCTCTCTCTCTCTCTCTCTCTCTCTCTCTCTCACTCTCACGCATTTAACATTTTTCAATATTATGTAGAAAAAAAGGAGAAAAATAGATTTTTGTAATAGCGAACGAAAATGAAAAAAAAAATAGACTGAGAACCGTGTTCTACGTAAAAAAAATAACAAAATGCTATATATAGATGTAAAAATTAAATGTAAGAATTAAATTATAAAATACATAATAAAAATAATAAATGTGGTTTAAATATTACTTGGTGTAGATTTCACTTTTTGTGAGTCAAGGGCATCTTTGGAATGAAATTTGTAAAGAGTACTGTGAAGCAAAAGTTTAGTTCGACTTATCATTTAATTCTAATAAGTTTTGTCATCAGAGACGTATATCTTATCGTCCCATTTAATTAATCAAGTAAATTGCTTTTTAGCTGACTACAGTAGTTCACAATTATTTTCTTGCTAGATGAACCGCTATATATTTAATTCTTACACCGATATTCTTAATAACAACATGCCCACCGGAATGTGAGGAAAATAATCAATCTGACGAGATTACTGTAGATCAACTCATATGAAAAAGGGCAAAATTAACAAATCTTCTAGGCAATGTTTGGAAGCGTTTTGGATCTTATTTTGATTTCGTTTTGAGAAAATATGTTTTGGGGGAATAATTTGAGAATGAAAGTAATGATTGTTTGTATTTTGCAAATTGGAATGAGACAAAATACACTATAGCAGTCAAATCATATTTAAAGGTGTTAGAAAAAAGTATTTTATTAATCAACAAACTAGAGGTTACAATATTTTAGATGAAAAGAGAGGTAGGTTCGTTTGAAAATATGGACTCTTTAAGTGAGAAAGGCTACTTCGTCAGCTGCTTGGTTATTCTTCCAATTGGCATATCTACCGACTATCATAAAAGGTCTCGAACCAGTTATCTGCTGCGACATATTTTATTGATCTCCATTTATCGCTAATATTTGTATGCTGGAAACCAGAAAATTGTCATAATTGTCAGGATGGCCGAGTGGTCTAAGGCGCCAGACTCAAGTTCTGGTCTTCGAGAGAGGGCGTGGGTTCAAATCCCACTTCTGACATTTTTCTTATTTTCAATATTCCGATGATTTATTATATTCGGTTTTGGTTTCTGTTATGTTTCGGTAATGGTATCGAATTCTGAATTTTTTTTTTCAATATTCTGATGATATTCGGTTTTGGTTTCTGTTATGTTTCGGTAATGGTATCGAATTCTCTGACATTTTTTTTTCAATATTCTGATGATCTATTTATATTTGGTTTCTATTATGTTTCGGTTATGGTATGGGATTAATTAGATGGGATAATATGTTTGACACCCCTCAAATCAAACCTAATTAGATATGGGGACAACCTCAAATAGAACATTTCAATTGAATTTTGACATTTTTTTTTCATATTCGGTTTCGGTTTTTTTTTTCAATATTCCGATGATCTATTATATTCTGTTTTGGTTTATGTTATGTTTTGGTAATGGTATCGAATTCTGACATTTTTTTTCAATATTCCGATGATCTATTTATATTCGGTTTCGATTTTGGTTTCTATTATGTTTCGGTTATGGTATCGGATTAATTAAATGAGATAATATGTTTGACACCCCTCAAATCAAACCTAATTAGATATGGGGACAACCTCAAATAGAACATTTTAACTAAATTTTGACATTTGCTTTCAATATTCCGATGATCTGTTATATTCATATTCAGTTTCGATTTTGTTTTATGTTATGTTTCGGTTATGGTATCGGATTATTTAAATGGGGTAATATGTTTGACACCTGTCAAATCAAACATAATTAGATATGCGGAGCAATTTAAAAAATAATGTTTTGACTAAATTTTTATTCCTAAATAGGGCACTTTACAAATAAACTCATCATTGGGTACTTATTCATAAAGATGCACATACAATAAACTCTTTTACAAAAAAGTTCACGTGTCCACGCATGGTTCAGAGGTTTCTAAAAGACTAAAATAGCCCTTCATACTTTAATATGCTCCAATTTCATCCTTTAATTTAATATAACCTCAATTTGACCCCAAATTTCACAAATTATTCAAATTTGACAAAAAACACATTTTTATGGACAATTTCATCCGTCACCGCCCTTGACCGCCGTTCAGTCGCTGTTGACTGCCGTTTAGCCGCTGTTGACCGCCGGTCTCCCGTGTTTACTTTTTTTTTGTTTTTTTTACTTCTACGCCCAGCGCTAAACGTTGTGGGGCTGGTTGAGGAGAATCCCTAGGTGTGGGGCTTGATTATGGAAACGAAAATGGTGAGTGGTGAACTTTGCGACGGTGGGTATGGAGGCACCTATCGTGGATGCAGGCCTGGTGGTGGTTATGGAGTCGGTCTATATGGAGGGTGGTGTTATGAAGGCAGTTAGACATGGCCAAGGGCCGGGTTTGACCCGGACCCGGCCCGTTGACCGCCCTGTTGACCACGGACCCGGACCCGGACCCGCCCAAGCTCGGGTCGGTTTCGGGTCCAAATATTGTGGACCTGAGACCCGACGGGTCTACCCGGCGGGGGGGCCCGAGGACCCGGACCCGAAGACCCGGCCCAAGGACCCGTCGGGTCTACCCGGATTTTAGGTTTTTTTTGTCCAAAAATTGGGCATTGGGGGATTCGAACCCGGGTAGATGGGTAGAATTTGCCAACACTAACTAGACATGGCCACGAGGCGGGTTGGGTCCGGGTCCGACTTTTAGAGGACCCGAAACCGACTCGCGGGGAGGCGGGTCCGGGTTCGGGGCGGGTCCATCCGGGTCCGGGCCGGGTCCGGGTCCACCCGGTTTTTCAAATTTTTTTTTTAATTTTTTATTTTTTTATTATTATTATTATTGTTATTATTATTATTATTATTATTATTATTATTATTATTATTATTATTATTATTATTATTATTATTATTATTATTATTATTATTATTATTATTATTATTATTATTATTATTATTATTATTATTATTATTATTATTATTACAAGAAAGAAAAAAACTTATATTGAAACTTGAAAAACATGAGATTAATTTTAAATTCAAAATGAAAAAAATAATTGAATTTAAACACTAAATAATTTTAGAAAAAAATGAAACGATTAAGACTTTGAGACATAAACTAAATAAAATGAAAGTTGTGAAGATTGAATTATAGGTATTTATAAGTGAAAGTAATAATTTTATAGTTATTCATTATTATTATGGGTATTCATTATAATTAAATAATTTTAATTAAATTATTAACAAATATAATATAATAAAAAAAAATAAAAAAAATTGAAAGGACTTGAGCTTAATTCATTTAAATCTTACGATTCGATTCTAATATTTGAATAAAATGTAAATGTAAAAAAAATGATTAAATCATATGACCTACGATTTAATTCTTACGATTTTTACAAATTAAACCAATTATTAAAAGAGAAATCACATCATAATATTTTGATTATACTCCTCATATATAGTTTTATTTTTAAAGTAAAAAAATTAATTAAAATGAGATATAATCTATTTTTGTTAAAATAAACATCATATATATTTTTAAATAATTATCTTATGATAAAATAATCAATAATTTTAATAAATTCTTGTCAACAATTGAGGTTATCTTATCTAAATAGATTAACCTCAATTGCTGACAAGAACTTATTAAAATTATTGATTATTTTATCATAAGATAATTATTTAAAAATATAGATGATGTTTATTTTAACAAAAATAGATTATATCTCATTCTAATTATTTTTTTTACTTTAAAAATAAAACTATATATGACGAGTATAATCAAAATATTATGATGTGATTTCTCTTTTAATAATTGATTTAATTTGTAAAAATCGTAAGAATTAAATCGCAGGTCATATGATTTAATCATTTTTTTTACATTTACATTTTATTCAAATATTAGAATCGAATCGTAAGATTTAAATTAATTAAGCTCAAGTCCTTTCAATTTTTTTTTTATTTATTATATTATATTTGTTAATAATTTAATTAAAATTATTTAATAATAATGAATACCCATAATAATAATGAATAACTATAAAATTATTACTTTCACTTATAAATACCTATAATTCAATCTTCACAGCTTTCATTTTATTTAATTTATGTCTCAAAGTCTTAATCGTTTCATTTTTTTCTAAAATTATTTAGTGTTTGAATTCAATTATTTTTTTTCATTTTGAATTTAAAGTTAATCTCATGTTTTTTCAAGTTTCAATATAAGTTTTTTTCTTTCTTGTAATAATAATAATAATAATAATAAAATAAAAAAAATGAAAAACCGGGTGGACTCGGACCCGGCCCGGACCAGGCCCGGACCCGGATGGACCCGGTGGACCCGCCCCGGACCCGGACCCGCCTCCCTGCGGGTCGGTTTTGGGTCCTCTAAAAGTCGGACCCGGACCCGGAGGGTCCGACCCGGACCCGGACCCGACCTGCCCCGTGGCCATGTCTAAAGGCGGTTATGGAGTCGGTATGTATGGAGGGTGGTTATGAAGGCAGTTAGGGTGGTGGTGGTGGTGGTGGTGTACGCATTTACGGTGGGGGGTGGGTATGCAGAAAGACGATGGCTATGGCGGGCGGCGGTTATGGCAGTTGTGGTTGCATATCTACGGTTTCGTTTTATTTATGAACGTAAATGACTATGAGTTATTATGGTTTATTGTGAGTGTCTACAGATAGATGGCGACTAGGGTTAAAGATGAAGTTAGAGTTTTCAAATTGTGAGTATGGGTGACTATGATTACTATGGTTGTTTGTAGGTGACTACGACATAATTGTTTTTTAAAAAAAAATCATAATTTTTAATACTATGTAGAAAAAGAGAAAAAAATTTAGATTTTTATAATACTGAAAAACATCGAAATGAAAAAAGAAAAAGAAAACGTGTTCTACCTAAAAAAAATAATAACAAAAATGTTATATGGAAAAATGAAAATATTAAAGGACCTTTAAATACTATTTGGTGCAGATTTTTTTATTTCTTTTGTGTGTGCAGTGAGTGAATGATATTTTTGGAATGAATTTTATAAAGAATGTGAAACAAATATTTAGTTGACTTGTCATTTAGTTCTAATAAATTTTGGGTAAATGGCAAATAAGCCCATGACAAGGGCACTTAATTAAAAGAGGGACATCCAACTTTTTTGTCTTTCAAATAAATCCAGCCAATTCAAATTTATTTGCAAATAAGGAAAATCCCTTTATATATACCAATTTGTTTTTGGAATGATTTACACCTCAATTTAGCCCAATTTCATCAATTAACCAATTTTAACCATAATTTTAATTTTGACCCGCCACCACCGGAGACCGCCGGTCGCCGCCGTTGACCGGCGTTGACTTTTTTTTTTTTTTTTTTTTTTTGAAAAACTTTTTTTCCCCATAATTTTTTTTTCGGCCGGTCAACTGCCGTTGACCGCGGTCTCCGGCGTTGACTTTTTTTTTTTTTTTTTATAATTTTTTTTTTTCTTAAAAAAATATTTTAATTAATATTATTGTCTTGGCTGCTAAATTACTGTCTCTGGCAGTTATTTAACTGTCGGAGACAGTAATTTAATAACTGCCGGAGACAGTAATTTAACTGTAAATTGACTTTTTTTTTTCTTCAAAAATATTTTAACTAATATTATTGTCTTTGCTACTAAATTACTGTCTCCAGCAGTTATTTAACTGTCGGAGACAGTAATTTAACTGTTAATTGATTTTTTTTTTAAATATTTTAATTAATATTACTGTATTCGTTGGTAAATTACTGTCTCCAGCAGTTATTTAACTGTCGGAGACAGTAATTTAACTGTTAATTGACTTTTTTATTCTAAAAAAAAATATTTTTAATTAATATTACTGTATTCGTTGCTAAATTACTGGCTCCAGCAGTTATTTAACTGTCGGAGACAGTAATTTAACTGTTAATTGACTTTTTTTTTTTTTTTAATTTTTTTTCTTAAAAAAAATTATTTTAATTAATATTTCTGTCTTGGCTGCTAAATTACTGTCTCCAACAGTAATTTAACTGTCTTAGACAATAATATTACTGTTCGGGAAAATAATATTCATAATATTACTGTCCCAAACAGTAACAGTAATTTAGTAGTTAAGATAGTAATATTAATTAAAATATTTTTTTTCTAAGAAAAAATAAAGTCAACGCCGGAGACCGGCGGTCAACGGTGGTTGACCGGCCGGAAAAAAATTTCAGGAAAAAAAAAGTTTTCAAAAAAAAAAAAAAAAAAAAAAAAAGTCAACGCCGGAATCTGGCCGGAAAAAAAACATTTTAGAAAAAAAATTATTTTCTGAAAAAAAAAATTGGGGGGTTAATATGATATATTTGTTTAAATCCGGGGTCAATGTGCAATATTAAGGAAGTTAGAGCATAATGGGTGGAATTGATAAGAATTATATTATGGAGGGTATTTTAGTCTAAAGACATGGGATGGGTTTAATTGAGAAACTGATTTTTTTTGTGGACCAAAATGCATTTAAGTCCCATGTAATCGGCATTTTTGCCATTCGCCCATAAATTTTTGGACATGTATATTAATACAATACTAAATCAACATAGGTGAATGAAAAAAATTTAAATAGGTATATGTAAAGAGAAGAGAGTGTGGCATGAGGAAAGAGGACGACAATCAAACCATGCGCAATAGCGCGGTCCCTCCTCAAATTATACCAATTCCTTTTTACTTACTTCTTTCTCTCACTACCCACTACCATACCTCGTAATCCCTACAACATATATAATAATATTCTTAATTATATATTTTATTGTCGTCTTCTTCTTCTTCCTTAATTTGTCTTCTCCAACACTCCCATGTTTATTACATACCCTTTCTTCTAAGTTCTAGCTATCTGTCGCAGGTGAGCTACCCTTGCATCATATATATGTATCTCTATTTTATAATTTCTTCATTTTATATATATATATATATATATATATATATATATATATATATATCATGCACGGAAATTAATATTAATGCAGTTGGTATAAGTTTTTTCTAGCCACGAGGGAATTAAGTTTGTTGAATTTGCACTTGTTATGTAAACTTGGTCAGAAATTCATGTGTCCATATGCGACACCTCTCTCTCTGATATTATACATTGATCATCTTGATTAAAGCAGACTTAAGATTTAGGAATGTGTGATAGGTGGACATGCAGCAATCCCAGTTCATCCATAACAATTCGATCGGATTCAATATAATATATATATATATATATATATATATATATTATTGCATCTAGTTTTCGATCTGGGTGCTGGTATACGTATATACGTATATGTGGGTTTGGGTGTGAGTGAGTAAGAGAGTAGCTGCCATGTTAATACTTAATACCAGACAAGCAGACAATATGGTCAGAGACTACCATTCTGGAAATGGACACATCAACCTGCCTGCACCTAAAATTACCTTAACATTGTTTTTTCTCTCTCCTTTTTTTTTTCTTTCAACCCACCTTTAATTACTTTCATCTCTCTCTCTCCTCCAAACAAGCGCGTGCTATATATATATATATATATGTATTTTAGTTAACGTCATCAAATCCAACTTTCTTTGTCCCTTTTATCACACTCCGTACTCGTCAATATTCTTATTATCTTTTACATCTAAATACAAACTCTTATTAGTTCCTCTATACCATATTTGAAAATAGAAAACCATGTTCGATGAATCTGGGTGTTTAATATGGGCTCTATGTGTATGATATATATGTGTGCATGAATTTCAATAAAGGGGCTCTTTGAGAAAACCCCCTCACTATTTTTTTTTAATTGAGGGAGACCCAAAATATTTTAGTCCATTTGAGAAAAGTCCACACCCATTTTTAGCTATTAGGTTTTCTAATTTTGCCCCTGCCCGCCACATCATCACCGTGTCACGCGCTCAGCGATTTTTTTTTTTTTTTTTTTCCGTTTTTTTTTCCCCGTCTTTTATGTATCAGTTTCCTTAATCGACTATGAAGCATAGTCGATTAGCCTTAATCGACTATGCTTCATAGTCGATTAAGGAAAATCTTTAATTTTTTAATTTTTTTTTTCTAATTTTGTTTTTAAATTTTTTTTGATTTTTTTAATTTTTTTTCCTATCAAGTTTATTAATGGATAGTCGATTAAAAAATTAACTATTAAAAATAACAAATCACAATTACAAAAAAAATACAAAATCAATTATATTTAAAAAAAATATATATAAACATTGTAATTGATTTATACATTGGAATAAATAAACAAAAAATCAAAAATAAAAATAAAAAAAATTAACAACTGGAGTCGATTAACCATAATCGACTACTGAACATAGTCGATTAAGCCTTAATCGACTATTGAACATAGTCGATTAAACCACACGTAGTCGATTAAGGGCCCTGCCTGCGCGAATTTTTTTTCTGCGCCGTCTTTCGCCACAATCCACCAAAAAACCCTAGATCTGTTCTTCATCGTCACCACGTCGTCGCCACACCACACCATCACCACCCCACTTCCATATTCTAACTATTTTTTATACAAACAATCAAAACAGAACCATGTACTACGGTCAAAATCACCAAAACAAAGCCACCAACCAAAGTAGAACCACCACCCATCAAAATCCGATTCCAATCGACAATTTTACCTATTTTCGCCGTCGATGTATCAATCGTGGCTTTTCGAACTCAAAATCGCTATTAAAATCATCATCATCTTTATGGCTTTTGTTAAGATCTGCAACGACGGCGACGAAGACGGCAACAGCAACGACGACGACGGCTTCAACGGAATTGGCATCGTTGTTCTGGCGGTGATGTCGGTGGTTGGTTCTTCATCTTCCGATAAGAGAGAATGAGAGAAAAGTATAAAAGAGAGAAAAAAAAAAGCGGAGAAGAGACGGAAAAGATAAAATAAAATTGAGTTTTGAAAGAGTATATTAGACAATTAAGGGTAGTTTTGGAATTATGAAAATATCACTTGGGTGGATATTACCTAAGGGGGTTTTCTCAAATTATTTTTGGGAGGTGTTTCCTTAACTCAATTTCCTAGATGGGGAGTTTTTTTGCTAATTATCCCTTCAATAAATTCTTTGGAAGCTAGGTACATATATACATGAGATCTTTTACAACAAATGCTTGCCACTATATTATCGATCAGGACAATATACAAATTATACAAGGAAACATAATTGTATAAATTAAATAAACTAATTGACTGGCATGTAATATTACATTTAAAATAATATATATATATATATATATATATATGGACAATTTATTAATATATCGATCTTATACTCACCAAACATGATCAATGTAATTTCCAGAAATGATATTATTATGACCATTTATATCTAAACATAAAAAAATAAAAAAAAAAAAAAAATGAAGTAACTAATTTGATGGAGTGTGATATACAATATTGAGGAAGCACAACCCACAAGACAGACAACATCATTACTTGTCCGTTTCCATCGCCTAACCCTCTCTCTCTTCACTCTCTCTCTCTCTCTCTCTCTTGGTTTTCAGCACAGCCCTCATCATTATCTTCTCTCCTCTCCTCTCCATCTCTTATATGAATTCTCATCACAAAAAAAAAACATAATTACAAAATATATATATATATAGAAACACTTTATTGATAAAACCACGCGTTGATTAGCTTTTTAAAGATAAAATGTCAAGAATTGGTCTGCACCAGCAAATGAGCTGATCATTATATCTGAGTAGCACTTGTCACCTTTTCATTTGTAGCCTTTCATTATTCATTCCCTCTCTTCTTCTTGTTCTCCTTTTCCCCCTTCTCTTTTCTCTTCTGCCGCGTGTATATATATATACATATATCTCCCTTCCTAGCTATTTCTCTATGTGAATATCAACAGCATAAGTATATATAAGTATATACACATATATACATATTCTCTTACTAAGTTGACTTTGTATATACAAGTGATGGATAATACTACTACTACAAGGGAATCAAGCGTACCGCCCGGATTTAGGTTTCATCCGACGGATGAAGAGCTGGTCGGATATTATCTAAGGAAGAAAGTTGCTTCCCAGAAGATCGATCTTGATGTTATCAGAGATATTGATCTCTACAGAATTGAGCCATGGGATCTTATAGGTACACTATTTACCATTTATATATATATATATATATATATATATATATATATATATATATATATATATATGTGTGTGTGTGTGTGTGTGTGTGTGTGTGTGTGTGTGTCCTTTTCAGATTTAGGGTTTCGATCTTTCGTCTCCATGTATTCTTGGTTCTAAATCCATTAATATCCACTCTTTCATTTCATATTGTACATCACAGAAATTAAGCTAACATGTAGGGTATGTTTGGTATATACATATAATATGTTAAAGAAAGATTGTGCCACATTTTTCTTTCGTTTCAGACAGTTGCAAGAGATAATATATCAGCTTCCATCGCTCCCTTTTTTTTTTTAATCTTTCAAAAAAGAGCATGATTACTAATTCCCCAATTCCCTTTGCGTTCGAGTCACCCGGAGGGGAATTGCGGATCCAGTAATTCTTCTCCTTTTAAAAATAAAAAAAGAAATGAACAAAATGGAAAATTAAATATACATGTGAATTAATTAACTAATGATGCAAAATAGTAGGGAAAATATATTTCCTTTGAATCTATTATATGCATGTAATTAATTAGATGGAGATGGAATGAAAATGGTTATGTATATATATGGACAGAAAAATGTAGAATCGGATACGAAGAGCAGAAGGAGTGGTATTTTTTCAGCCACAAAGATAAAAAGTACCCAACGGGCACCCGAACAAACAGGGCCACCATCGCAGGTTTTTGGAAGGCAACCGGTAGAGATAAAGCCGTGTACGACAGAGCAAAGATTATCGGTATGAGAAAAACCCTAGTCTTTTACAAAGGAAGAGCTCCAAACGGCCAAAAAACCGATTGGATTATGCACGAGTACAGGCTCGAATCTCAAGAGCATGGACCTCCACAGGTGCGCATATATCTTTCTTTCATTCATTCATCTGTTCAAAATATTCTAATTCTTATATAGATTTTAGCAATTGTTAGACAAATATTCAAGATTGAAGTTTCTTCTAATTACCATATATTTATAATTATATATCGTAATGTAGATAATCTATATATATTCATCTAATATTTAAGTTGGCGTGACGGGAACACCTTACCTTTGTTGTTTCCATCATTTTAAGTGACATGGTGCACCAACTTTTTTAACTATTACTAACTGTTGCTAATTAAGTAACTGATGAATTAAAATACATAACTATATCTTAAAATATATATAGTTCCTCTATGTATATATATGTATTCCTGTATAAATAGGGCCCAGTTTTTAAACCAACTTGTAATAAGGCATGCAAACCTTTTGTGTGTGTTTCACTTTGCATGTTCTTTCACTACTAAGTCAAAAGTTGTCAATATACTTTTCTTGCATGAATTTTTCACTTATTCAACGTCCTCCAAATAAAGCGTCTTTATTTCACTGACTGCCCTTTTGACCTTTTTGAGTCTACATTTTTACCATACAGAAGTCTAAAAATTCGAAATTCCATAAAATCTATATATAATTAATTAAACTTGGTCATTACACAATTAGTGTTGAGAATCTTGCTTGTCTGTGTACTACAATTCTGATGTACTAGCTACAGTATATATATATATATATATATATATATATATATATATATATATATGAATAAACATTAAATTTTCCTTTAGAACTGATGAAAAAAATCATATGAAACCGACATTTTCCCTTGGCTTTATCCATTCTTTGTAAAAAAATTAACTTTCAAAATCGCCCTTAATATCTTTATCTTTTCAAACATAGAAATATTCTCAAAATGTACACTTACATTTTAGTGAATTTTTTGCAGGAAGAGGGATGGGTGGTTTGTCGGGCTTTCAAGAAGCGAGCGACCGGGCAAACGAATAATAAGAGTACTAGAATAATTAATGAAGGTTGGGACTCAACATACTACTACGATGAACCTACCCCTATTAATAATGTTGGCTCATCAGTTGTTCATGATGACATCACAAGGCATCATCGTTTCCTATCATCCAATCAGAAGTCGGCATGCAAACAGGAGATTGAATTAGTCAACGAAAATCTACATTTCCTACAATCTTCCGATGATCAATTATTCGTTCAGCTCCCGCAGCTGGAAAGTCCCTCCCTTCCACCAATCAAAAGGGATATTACTAATTGTCCGATATTTCCTGCGACAGAAATCATATTCGATAAAAATAACGACGAAGAAGAAGACGATGATGGATATAATCATAATAATAATAATAATAATAATAATATAATTATTGGTGGAAGCAATACTTATTCATCACAGAAGAAAGTGAGTGCAGATTGGAGGGAGCTTGACAAATTTGTGGCTTCTCAGCTGAGCCATGATATCGGCGGCGTGCCTTCGAGCTTTGAGAGTCGTATTCATTATAGTACTGCAGCAGATCATTCTTCCGACTTGGCCGGGTTGCTTCTGCTCCAAACTGGTAGGGATGAAGAGGCTAATAAGTTGAATCAAATTTCTACTTCTGATAGTGAATTTGGGATTTGCATTTTTAATAAATAATGAATTATTATTTTTTTGTTATTTATTGAGATATATTACAAATATATATATACAAATTAATTTTGTGAGGGTACGTAAGAGGAAGTTTAAAATGTGTGTATCTATTTTGTGATAACAGCTCCGATCCATGCATGCATGCATGCATAATTAGTTATGTTTGGTGTACACTTAATTATATTTATTAGGTGTCAGAATGAGTTGGTTACGTTTACGCACCCACCAACCCATTAGAGAGAATCGGTAACATTAATTGACCTGTTGGCTCCATATTTCGGTTAGTGAAAATTAAAGAAATCCGTCACACATGGTAATTAAAGATTGACAAAGATTTGTTTTCCATGTTTATTTTGTAATTAATTAGAGTTATATTCTTGTAATATTGTTATTAGGACTTAGATTTATTTCCATGTATTATATTCTAGGTTGGTATCTTTTGTACTTATCTAGAATAGAAGTAGAAATCGACTAGGATTCTATTACCTAGTTAAATCGATTTCTTAGGGCTCAAGTTAGGTTTAGGGTGGTGATTTCGTGCCTATATAAGACCCTCAACCTCATATGAGTCACATGGAGCTTTAATAAAAAAAATCCCAACATAAAGGCTTTGAAGGGTGCAACCCATGCTGCGCATATGCAGCCCTGTCGGCACATCAGGTGTGGCAACATGACGGGTTTCTTCTACCAGGTCGATCCGCCGTGAGTCGTGTGCAAGAACGGCGTATAACATAAAGAGGCGTTTGAAGGGAGTTCAACATTGGAAGGAGTCCAAGAGTGCGGATGGAAGAATTGCTTTGATTATCAACAAGTTCGAGTCGTGTGCAAGAACGGCGTATAACATAAAGAGGGAGTCTTTAGTGTTTTATTAAGTCCTATTGATGTACACTGTAAATCTGAACTAGTTTGCAAGTCCTCGTGGATGTAGGGTACGTTTGTATTCGAACCACATTAAATTCTTCTGTTTTTTATTCTGCTTTTAGTAGGTTAATTACTGTGACAACACAAGAATTCTGTTACCACACCTAATGTCGTAACAAGTAATCTATCTCATCAGAACGAGTGGATTTTCATAGACATTTAAAATCAACATGACCCATATTTAATTGGTTGACCGATAATTATCGGCCAACAATACCTAACTAAACTAATAAATTTTATTAAGATATAATTTTAATAACTAAGTAGAGGTAGTTGTTTGTAACTATGGCAAATTTGAAATATTTAAGGATAATTTCTTTTGTGGAAAGCTCTTAATATTTTGATCTATTTTGGCAATGTTGACAGTAGACTGAAATTTGATCTATCATGAACTTTGAACTTATAAATTATGTTGATTAAAAATTGATTGTTTTGAGATGATGAATGAATGATAATTGCATAATGGCAGAATGTTTATATTTGGAATTAGTTTCAACGTTGGAATTACATTATATTTTTTTGTGGAATATGTGCATATATATCTTACTTCAAAATTTGATGTTTTTTTTAAGTGAACTAGTTCGTGGATATATATACGCATTAACATTTACCTAACCTACAAAAATTGGGTCGGTTTTCAAAAAGCCGATTGGCTGGATGCGTCGGTTGTTAGACCGATAATGAATCGATCCAAACCATTCGCAACCCTAATATTTATATACTTCATACAAGCGATATATATGAATAAAAGAAAAATGCATGTCGTCATACTATTACAAACAAGGTTGTAAAAAGCGGTAATCGGGTCTGAATCGGTCAGGCACCGATTCACGATTAATCGGTGCGGCGGTGATTAATCGGTGATAAATCGGAAATAAATCGGTTTTTAAAATTTAATATAATATATTTTTAAATATTATTTATAAATACTCCAAACATATATAAAAAGATATTTAAACATAGTTATATCTCCATCATGTATATATCCTAATAATAACATAATAAAAATTTAATAATTATAAGATCATAATACATAAATATCCTTATAAAATATAAATAAAAAAACATTTTTTTTGAATTTATATTTATTCTTGAACATTCGTGGCATACATCATTAGTTCTTTAACAATAACAATTAACCTAAACAAAATAAGGCATAAACTCATATTTTCTTTTATTAAAATCCAACTTTTATTTTGAATTATAAAAAGCAAAAAAAAAAAAAAAAAAAAACCGATTTTTAACCGATTTTTTACCGATTTTTGCCACCGAGTTTGACCCGCCTCAGACCGCCTCGGGCCGCCTCAAACCGCCTAAATCCGCCTCACAGGCAAAAATCCGATTTTTCAAACCTTTACACTAAAATCGTAAAGGTTTTGGACCGCCTCCACCTCGGAGATCGATTATTCGGCCGCCTCGGCCGATTTTTAGAACACTGATTACAAATAAGAATTAAGAAATCTTCGTTAAATGTATTACATTTTAATGTGAATAATAGCAGTAAGTTTTCTAGTAAGGATTTGGAGAACTATATGAAAATTAATACTCTACGTACGTACTAATTACTATTGCTGGTTAATTTGTATTTTCACATACTATCTCACACACACACACACACACACACACAATATATACATATATAATATATACATGGGATCTTAAGATTTATGTCCTAGTGATAAAACTTATTAGAACTAAATGACAAGTCTAACTAAACTTTTGCTTCACATCCTTTATAAATTTTATTCCAGAAATGTCCTACATACACAAAATATGAAATATGCACCAAGTAGTATTTAAAGTTCATTTATCATTTTTTATTTTTCATTTAACATTTTCACTTTTGCATCTAACATTTTTTTATTAATTTTTTTTACCTAGAAACACGTTACTTGTTTTTTTCTTTTTCATTTTCGTATTTTTTCACTATTACAGATATCTATTTTTTTTTCATTTTTTTCTACATAATATTGAAATTTATGGATATTTAAAAAAAAAAATCGGTCATAGACATCCACAGACACTCATAGGAAACCGTCGTAATATGTAGACATCTATGATCCCATATTCTTGAAACTCTAGCTCCTCCTTTGAACCCTAGCCGCCATAGACAACTGTAGACATCAAATCGAAAAATTTTAGATCTTCCCCACTACCAAACCCTTGATCCGTGACGCCAAGGCCACCCACCACATCCACGCCACCATCGCCAAAGCTCACCCAGGCCGCCATCGCCTACCCTAGCATCACCGCACCACCAGCATCATCCTCGAACCTCGAACGTCGCAGCTGGGACAACGTCATCCTCCATGGCCCAACGCCGTGCCACCACAACGCCTCCTCCCATCGTCGTCGCTTCCTTACCGTCATAGTTGTCTTCCCTATGCCGCCGCCTCCACCGCCGTGGTCGTCGCCATAGCCACCACCTTCCTCAATCATGGAGTGGTTGAGAGAGAGAGAGAGAGAGAGAGAGAGAGAGAGAGAGAGAGAGAGAGAGAGAGAGAGAGAGAGAGAGAGAGAGAGAGAGAGAGAGAGAGAGAGAGAGAGAGAGAGAGAGAGTGAGATTGAGCGAGAGAGAGAGAAAGAGAGAGAAGAAGAAGAATAGATTTGATAAAGAGAAACGTAATATTTAGTACGTTTCTAAGATTTAGGGTATAAGGACAAGATAAGAATTAAGTTTTTTTTAAGGATGCGAGTCATATATTATTTCAAACTAAGAATTTATTTATAAGAATAGATTTAAACTTGTTGTCATATAGTTCAAATTATATTTTGTTTGAGGGACTCATAACATATTTTACCCCTATATAATAATACATTCTAAAACTAATTCCTTTCATTTATTTCCAAATATGCAATTAAAACTTTGAAAGAAAACATCTACGATCTAAGATAAATAAAGAAATTGAGAATCCAAATAGAAGAAATTAGGATGCATATATTGAGTGTAGAAATTACACCCAACACGTTTATCTAATTACGTGAATTTTTTGTTTAGATTTAATTATTCTTGTGTTTTTATTGATAGATTTTGTGTTTTATAGGTGCAAAATAATAATTATGTGTCCATGGGAAAAATTATCAAAAAAAAGGAAAAAAATGAAATTAAGGAAATAAAACCAAATTGGAAGAAGGAATCCCAAACAGTTTGGTAGCATTTCGATCAAATATTTGTTATCTGGACTCCAAATCACCTTATTTTAGTGGCTTTAACAAGCTAATTTAACGTAATATATAATTCTTATCTCACGCCATGTAACCAAATTCGGACTCTAACATGGTAAAAAAAAGGATAACATATCCTACTACGAAAAAGATGCGGAAATTGAGTCCTATTAGATTTCCATTACTTTCTTATCAAGAAAACCCTATAAAAGCAACAAGTCTCTACACTATAAGAACGGAACTTGGGCACAAATTATATTAACAAGAAGACGGCTACGAACAAGGCGGAAATTTGACAAATCTCCTGCATAATTTGTATTCTTTTTCTCTTCTTTAAATCTATGTTTTTAATATTTTTATGATGTTTTTCGTAAAACGAGTAGCTAAGTTTTAATCTAGGATTTTGTCGGAAGCCTAAGTGGTGATTTTGAACCTATTTTTCTAATATTAAACAAGTTTGATTGACTGATTATTTCTTCTGTTTGATTTTATTTACTGTATATGAATCTGGCCAATTTATGTTGCTACTCCCTCCGTTCCTTATTAACTTCGTGTTTAGCATATCACACGTATTAAGAATCTCAATAAATGTGTCTTGATTTTTCAAAAAAAAAAAGCATTAGAAAGACTGAAATAACCTTGATCATTTAATGAAGTGATAAGAGAGACTTAATACTTAAAATTTAATTAATAAGGTTACAACAGGAAAATAAAAGCATTTAATGCAGTATTGAAAATCTAAACTGACAAATAATATGGAACAAACTATTTTTAAAAAGAGACAGTTATTATGGAACATATAGAGTATATGTTATTATTAAATTGAATTGACAAATCGTTTTAAGAATTTGAACAATTATATAAGAATCTTCGAGTAGTTTTCAGCGGATTAGTGTGTTAATTGCGTGTGTTATTGAAGTCATACAGATATCAGATTAGGTAACCATCGAGGTTTGTTATTTAATGTTTTATTCGGTTTGCATAGACATATCATGAGCTGTTTGTGAATAATAGAATTATAATACACGCGAAAACGCATATAAGTAATTTTGTGTCTCAAATTAATAATCAAGGGTCTTGCATGTTCAAAGTTAAATTGGATGACAAATTAACGCGTAGGGGTAAGATAAAGTCATAAGTCTGTTTTTATTGATACTTTATCATGTTTATTTGCTCTCATAGATAGTTTATTATTTGGATCATAAAATCTGACAACCTTTAGATTGCTGGGTAAAAATACAATTGATAAAATTTAATACTTAGAATTAAATAATTTGAATACTCTCCTTAGAATTGGTATCCGACTATTTTAAGTCAATTTTTACTACTTGTTAATGATACGTATACTTGTATTAGAATTTTAGCCAACAACCACATAAAAGCGATCAAGTTATGACAGTTTTGGCAGCGGTCACGTCGGAACTCAAATTAATGATTTGCAAAGTGAACTTAAAATGTTTGTACGATTTCAAGATGAAAAAGGAAAATAAAATATTAATATATATATTGAAGATGATGCACGCGAATTGCTTCACACATATCATGCCATCCACATGAATTTGTCCATTATATGGTAATTTGTGCTCATAATAATTAATAACTCATTGACTCGTGATTTACTTCAAAAGAGCTCGAAATTCATCAACTCATATTTATTTAAAATTGCTTGTAATCCGACAGCTCATCCTTCTTCACACACAATATTTTATCTTAAAAAAAATGGTGAAGAGAAAAGTCAAAGAAGTGGGCAATCCAAATTAAACTATTTAATATATGTATGAATATAATATAGGCATAGGTGGTCAAACAAAAATAAGGTAAGGAAGGGGTGGGGCCGAGAGTTGTCTAGCATGCGCTGTGCAACGGGGCTCCTGTTACCATGCTTTGTCTTCAACTCTATTGCCCCCACTCAACTCACACAATCCTCTTTCAATTCAACTTCTATTATATTAATTTATGAACTACCACATTCTTTTGTTTCACCAAATGGAACCCTAATTTGATTTCTACAGCATTTTGATTTACGAGTTCGTATATACCCGCTAAAGATGAATTTCTTTTAAAAATAATACGTAATCTATAAGAAAAATCGATCGATTCAATAACACGATAGATCTATTAAGACCAATTCGTACCAACTTACAATAGCGGAACCAATATAGGGTCAAAGGGGGCACATTTCTTAAATTTCTATTAATTTATTATAGAAATATATATTTTCTTAATAAAATAACATTAACGCCCCCATAATTTTTTTAAATGCATTCGTCCCCTCGAACCTAAAGTCCTGGCTCCATCACTGCCAACTTATGATAATTTTTATTTCCCTTCAATAAGGCAGTTTCATGCAAATAATAATGAAACGAGGAATTTCATTTGAAAACCAATCCGACCCCCACTAATATGCCTATTGAATATCTTATTTTGATAGACCAAAATACCCTAAGAGAGTAAATGTAATTTTTTTTTTTATTTATGAGGGGTTCAATTATACTTTTTAGTATACAAATTTTAAACTCCTTTCGCAGCTAATTGCTCTTTGATTGTAGGTTTATCATGTCGATTGTAGGATTTATCATACAAGAAGGGTTCAGTTATAATAATTTTAGAAAATATAAAATGTAAATAACAATAGTTTTAATGTAATATATTATTATCATTATATCAAATGTAAACTGGGATGTGGGTCAATCATCTCCAATTTCCTCACATAACCTAGTGTGTGGTCATATGCCTTTCCATAAGCTTTTCGTTACGTTGAATCCATCTATCCAGTAGCCACAGTGGTCACCGCGCGCAGTCGCAGCATTTTTTGGATAGGAAAGAAGTGTTATTTGAGAGATATATTTCCAAAAGCAATTTGAACAATACATTAGGACACAAAAAGAAGTTGATGCAAGAACTTTAAGACAATATTGGCCGGTATATGTGTTTATATTCTTCGCTAATTGTCCCCAAGAACATTATACCATTAAGAATAAAGATGCTTAAACTCTCTTCAAATTGACATTTTTATTTCAAGTATTTTGTTTATTTTTTCATTTTTCAATTAATATAGGCATTTTTGACAGCAAGTATTTTTTGTTAGAGTTTTTCACGATCATTTATTTTAAGGGTGGCAGATGTAATTTTATAGAATAATTAGGAGTTTTTGGTAATATGAAATTACCTTGGGGGTACTCTACTACAACTATTAATTTTCTTAATACGTTTCTGCCGAAATAACTGTTGAACGTGACCCAAGCTTTGGTCCAATTCAACATAAAAAAATTGGAAAATTTGCTGAAAAAATCAGGTGAGGTGTCAAAAAAATGGGTTGAAAACCTGTTAAAATTGAACTGATTGGATGTTGGATAATTAATAAATTGTAGGAGTCTTTAGATCGTTATTTTATTAATAATGGATTTTTACAAAATAAATTCTTTTATAATTATTTATAGGGTAAATAGCAAAAAGGCCCATCACATGGGACTTAAATGCATTTTGTTCAAAAAAAAAAATCTCTCAATTAAGCACATCCCCATGTCTTTAGTCTAAAATACCCTCAATAATATAATTCTTATCAATTCCACCCATTATACTCTAACTTCCTTAATATTACACATTGACCCCTAATTTAAACAAATATATCACATTAACCCGAAGAACTTTTTTTTTTCAGAAAATAATTTTTTTTTCTGAAATGTTTTTTTTTCGGCCAGATTCCGGCGTTGACTTTTTTTTTTTTGAATTGTTTTTCTTAGAAAAAGAATATTTTAATCAATATTAATGTCTTGGCTACTAAATTACTGTCTCAGACAGTAATATTACTGTTTGGGACAGTAATATTATGAATATTATTTTTCCGAACAATAATATTATTAATATTATTGTCTAAGACAGTTAAATTACTGTTGGAGACAGTAATTTAACATCCAAGGCAGTAATATTAATTGAAATAATTATTTTTAAGGAAAAAAAAAGTCAATTTACAGTTAAGTTACTGTCTATGACAGTTAAATAACTGCCAGAGACAGTAATTTAGCAACGAATACAGAATATTAATTAAATTTTTTTTTTTAAGAATAAAAAAGTCAATTAACAGTTAAATTACTGTCTCCGACAGTTAAATAACTGTTGGAGACAGTAATTTAGCAACGAATGCAGTAATATTAATTAAAATATTTTTGAAGAAAACAAAAATAAAATAAAAGAGTCAATTAACAGTTAAATTACTGTATCCGACAGTTAAATAACTGCCGAAGACAGTAATTTAGCAACCAAGACAGTAATATTAATTAAAATATTTTTTTTAAGAAAAAACAAAATTATTATAAAAAAAAGTCAACGCCGGACAAAAATTTCAGGAAAAAAAAAATTTCAAAAAAAAAATAAAAATAAAAATAAAAGTCAATTGTTTATAAAAGAAAAAGAATTGAGAATTGATTGTTTAGCAGAGGAGAGGGAAATTTACATCGGAGATTAATAACTAGGGTTTGCGACTTGTCGGGTATTTTTAATTTAATTTTTTTTTTCAGTTGGCCGTAATTTGATACCGATCCAGATTTATTTTGTTTTGACTGGTTTTGGGGTTGCTGGATTTGCAGGTTTTAAGATGGATAATTTTGAGATTCCAAAGGACAAAGACGACACAAAGAAAAGAGATAGAGATCACGATGATGATGATGATGATGATGGTGGGAGAATTGATGAAGAGACGACTCGACGACGGCGACGACGACTGAAACGGAGGTCGAGGTGGGATGAAACTCCGACTCCAACTCCAACTCCGCCCCCGACTTCGTTTCTGACTCAAACTCCGTATATGTATATGCCTACTCCAGAGGATAAAGCAGTGAGGACATCGAGTTGGGATGATGGCACTATGTATGAAAAACATAGTGCCAATTCTTCATGCTGGGTTTGCCAATTCTTGGCTTTGTCACCAAACCAACAACATTAATTCATTCTTCTCTTATTACTGTTTCTAGATTCATATGCTAAAACCTATTTATTTACTTTTCTTTTTTCTTTCATGTCATCGATCTTTTCGATTATAAAAATTAAATTATGGGCACCAAATTAATTAAACCACTTTTTTTGTTTTAATCTCAATGTTTGCACCTATCATCATAATTCCACTATATCATAATCAAGGTAGATATTCTAGTCAAATATCGGCTTCTTCTTACATTTAACAAACTAAACTCAGATGCTACCTTTTACATCGCACTGCATATTTTCCTCCTCTCTCTCCCTCTCTCTCTCTCTCATACGGACCAAATTGTCCTCATGGAGTTTCCTAATCATTTATTGGGCCGTAAATTGAGTTTTGACTTGTATTTGGCCCAAAATCATATCAGGCCCAAGAAGAGTAGTTAGGGCAAATGTGCTTATTTCTTACCCATCAAGTATCCTCACATATAAATAGGGAGTTATTCTCAACTTATCACGGCTATGCTATCTCTTACATATCACTCTCAATTATCTCTAAAAAAAAAACTGACTTGATCGTCGGAGCTTCTACGGCGGGAAAACCCCTCTGGCGGAATCCCCGACGAGCTATCATCCAAAATATCTTCCAAGGATCCTACGTCATCGTCTCGACCATTGTGGAGCAAATCAAGTGGCGCCGTCTGTGGGAATTGAATCTCGAGCTAAGACGTGAGATGATTTGAATTTTTGGATCTTCTCCATGAGGTTGGAGATAATGAGCCGCATGATTGAGGAAGAACGGTTCGTTGTATTTCTTGGGGGAGTTTTTTAACGGGAAACCAAGAAAGGGGCTCAAATCTTGTGCTTGGAATCCAGATCTGATTAGAATCTTTGAAGAACAAAAAAAAAAAAAAAAAAGATCGCCGCTCTTCATTCTTATCCATGGCGGTTATTGCAATTCTCTCGAGCTAGGGTTTATCCTTCCCCCAAATACATACATACATACTTACATAATTTTTTTTTTTCAACCAAGCGCAAATCCCCAGAAATGAAATCCGCCAAGCAAAAAACCCCCAAAATGGAGGTAGAATTCTTAAAAAAATCTGCCATCGGAAATCGTAATCGAGATTCTATCAAGGCTTCCTCTTCGAATAATCGGAATCCGCAGACGCGTTCGTAAGTCATGGCGAGATCTGATCCAAACTCCCGATTTCGCCAATTCTTATCTTCCTAGATCTGTCTCGGGTCTGGTTACCTGAACTTCGACAGCTACCAAGTTTTCACATTTGAAGATGAACTCGATCTCGAAGATCCCTATCGTAACTACGATATACTAACCACATTCGATTGTAGTGGATTGGGCCTTAGCATCTGCGATTTAAGAGGTTCCGTTAACGGCTTGCTTTTCATGCACCCGTTGAGCTCTATATCTTCTGAGCATTACATTCGCAATCCTATCACTCGCGAGTATATCGGAGTTTCCGTACGAGCAGAGGCTGCTCGACGAAGAGTTTAACGGAACGGTCAATTATGGATTTGGGGTGAGCAAAGTGAGTGGTCAGTATAAGGTGGTTAGGGTTGTTCATGTTAGGAAATCTATTTGCCACGTGTACACTCTCGGAACAGGGAAATGGAGACGAATTGACTGTGGTGCCCAATTGGGAAGAAACAATTATTCGAACGGGGTGTTTATTAATGGGTGCCTTCACTGGTTTTTACAAGATTGAAGATTACGAGAGCTATCATTTGATTTCTTGCTTCGATCTCGAGACGGAAACCTTCCGTACGTTTTCTCAACCGCCTATTCCGATGTGGAGACGGCATTCTCAGAACCTAGTAGCTTTGGGGACTGCTTGTATATATGCGACAATGCAGACGACGAAATTGATTTTTGGGTTATGAAGGAATACGGAAATGAGAAATCTTGGACAAAGCAATTTGTTATTCGAAGAGGTTACGGACATTGTTTCGGTGAACAACCTCGTGGGATCGTTCATCCTATCAAACTTTTCAAAGACGATCACGTGTTGATGACATGGCAGCAAGATTCGAGCTGATTCTACGATATGTTCTACTACTCCAACAGAACTAAAACTACTCGGGGAAACATGTCTGGATAGAATATCCGATCTAGAGACAACCGTATCGACTACTGATGTCGAAGCACAATCCTTAAAAAGCGAACTCGATAAATTAGCTCTCGAAAAAGACTCAGCTCTCGATCAGTACATGCAGTCGTTGGGGACCATTTCGAAGCTTGAGAACAATCTAGAAGTTTCTAAAGAAGACGCCACGAGGTTGAAAGAGAAAGCTGAAAAGGCAGAGGGCGAAATCGAAATTCTCCGACTAACCGTCTCGAAAATGACCGAGGTAAAGGAAGCTGCGGCTCCGCAGTACAAACAGTGCTTGGAGACGATTTCTAGCCTGGAGGAAAAATGTGTCGTGTTGGAGAGGGCAAATCAGTCTTTTCATTCGGAGATGGAATCTTTGACGTTGAAGATGGGGAATCAATCACACTAGATCACCGAGAAGCAGAAGGAATTGGGGAGGCTTTGGGCTTGCATGCAAGAAGAACGATTGCGCTTCGTCGAGACTGAAACTGCTTTTCAAACTCTGCAGCATTTGCATGCACAAACTCAAGAGGAATTGCGGGCCATGGGCTCGGAGTTGCAGAACCGGGCCCACCTAATGAAGGTCTTTGAGTCCAGAAATCAGAGTTTACAAGACGAGGTTCGAAAGTATGAAGAGGAGAATAAGCACCTTAATGAGCTCATAGAAGCGGATGCGGACTCATTCGCAAGGCGGGCCGAAATGTACTACAAGAAACGGCCCGAGTTGATGAAGTTTGTGGAGGAGTTCTACCGAGCTTACCGTGCACTAGCAAAAAGGTACAGCCACGCCACGGATGAACTTCGCCAAGCCCATCGAACCATATCGGAGGCATTTCCCGAACAAGTACCTTTCGAACTCGGTGATGACTCGCCTTCGAAAACTGAGCCTCTCACACTAGAAATAAAAAGACGCGTGCATGCATTGTTCGATGCTGACGAATAGCTTCAAGATTCCGATACAGGGTTGAAAAAAAAGGGGTTTGAAGCAATCGCGCGAAATGCTTCAAAGTTCAAATTTTTCCGACAAAGGAAAAAACGGTCCAGAGAATACATGTTGTAGTATTACTCAGATAATAGGACGTACCTTGAGGAATGAGTTCAAACCTTTATTTATAGATTAGATGAGAGCTTAGATGAGATTGTTGGGCCCAAACCTTATTTGAAGGTGATTGGGCCTCGGTGATAGTGGTCTTCAATATTGGGCTTGTGGCCCCGTAGGTAAATAAATTGTAAGCCCATTGGGTTGGCCCAATTAGGCATACCATTAAGCCCCCCCACTCTTGAGTCGATGTGGGGGCCATGTTGAAATGGGTGTCGGATCGTGTCGAGAGTAAAAATTGTAGAAGTCGGTCGTTGGCATATGCCCTAATGGTGTGCGAAAACGCGTTGGAGCGTGTATCGGAGGGGCGTGAAGGCGCGTTGGCGCGTAGCGCGACGAAAGATGTCGCTATGTAAGTTACTTGAGTCGTCGGTGTTGCCCCGCGATGATGTAGTAGCTCGAATCTAATTATCTCCTCGTGGAAGTTGTCTCGTCGCGGGGTAATAGAGTTGATCGAGTTATCTCCTCGTGAGAGTTGTCTCGCGATAATGTAGTAGCATGGAGCAAATATTCTCCTTGTGGGAGTTGTTATTTATCGACATTGTCAATGTTTTGAAGCGTTGCTTGTATGTGTTTACATATAGCCTTGTGCTTGATGTACTTGAGGAGGGGATCAGGCTCTCAAGATTTTTTTATGGGGATTGTACCCCTTGTTAGACCTCGTGGGTCATAAGTATGTTTGGACCGTGGCCACGTTTTAATGAAGGACCCGTCGAAAACAAGTAGATAAATTTGAGTAATCAAGCTGGCCATGCTATATAGATTCCCATAATATCTCTAAGTGTTTCTAGGATAGTAATCGTGCTAACATGAGCTTGCGATTATGTAGTGAATTGTGGGCGAGTTGTCTCCTCATGGGAGTTGTCTCGCAGCGAAGTTGTTGGAGCGTTGGATGACGCGCAACTGAGGAGTGTGCGGATTGATGTCTCTCTGAGCGAGTTGTAGTAGTGAACGAGTTGGCTCCTCGTGGAAGTTGTCTCGCTGCGGGTTGTAATACCGAGCGAGTTGGCTCCTCGTGGGAGTTCTCTCGGTGCAGGTTGTAGTATCGAGCCAGTTGGCTCATCGTGGGAGTTGCCTCGCAATGGAGTTGTAGGTGTATCGGATGACGCGCGACTGAGGACCGTGTGGATTGAGGTCGCTCTGAGCGAGTTGTCTCCTCGTGGGAGTTGTCTCGCAGCGATTCTTATTATCGAGCGAGGTGGCTGCACGTGGGAGTTGCCTTGCAACGGATTTGTAGTGCCGAGCGAGTTGGCTCCTCGTGGGAGTTGTCTTGCTGTGGGTTGTGGTACCGAGCGAGTTGTCTCCTCGTGGGAGTTGTCTCGGCTGTGGGTAGTAGTCCCGAGGGAGTTGGCTCCTCGTGGGAGTTGCCTCGCAACGAGTTATAGGACGGAGCAAGTGGTCTCCTCGTGGGAGTTATCTCGCTGTGGTTTCGTAGACCCTAGGGAGTTGGCTCCTCGTGGGAGTTGCCTCGTAAAGGGTTATATGACGGAGCGAGTGGTCTCCTCGTGGGAGTTATCTCGCTGTGGTTTCATAGACCCAAGGGAGTTGGCTCCTCGTGGGAGTTGCCTCGCAAGGGGTTATAGGACGGAGCGAGTGGTCTCCTCGTGGGAGTTATCTCGCTGCGGGTTCGCAATACTGATGGAGTTGGCTCCTCATGGGAGTTGTCTCGCTACGGGTTCGTAGTACCGAGCGAGTTGTCTCCTCGTGGGAGTTGCCCCGCAGCGAATCTTATTACCGAGTGAGGTGGCTCCTCGTGGGAGTTGCCTCGCAACGGGTTTTAGGACCGAGCGAGTTGTCTCCTCGTGGGAGTTGTCTTGCTGCGGGTTGTAGGACCGAGCGAGTTGTCTCCTCGTGGGAGTTATCTTGCAAGCCCCCCACTCTCGATTCGATGTGGAAGTCAAGTCAAAAAGATCGCGTCGAGAGTAGATCTGTGTTGTAGTGTTCCATGTACTGTTGGTGTGGCGTGGATAAATAATAATTTTTATTTAGAGAGCACACACAATTTGGTAGAGCGCGTTGAAATTCTCGCGCGATTTGGTGAAGCGAGGTGAAATCGGTACGTGATTTGGAGGAACGTGTTGAAATTCGCGCGCAATTTGGTGAAGCGCGTCAAAATATACGCGTGATTTGGTGGAGAGTAGTAAAATTGCGCGCGCACCAAGACGGGAGAGAGGGCGCGCATGGGGTCGCGCGCGCATAGGAGGATGCGCGGGCATGGAGGGGCGTGCACATTTAATGTGTAGAGAGAGTGTGATAGGGCATCATTTAATGAGGAGAGAGGTGATGGCACACGTAATTAATGAGGAGACAGGTAAGATGAGGCATGGAGGGGAGGTTATCATGCGCCGTTTGCTGCCTTTACTTCCTTTTCATTTTTTTTTTGTTTTTTTTGTTTTTGTCTCACTCCCGCGCGTGGATCGGGGCGCCTTTTGCAGATGTGCGCTGCCCCAAGCACGCGTGTTGTGCATGCGCTGCATCCATTTATTTATTTATTTATTTATTTATTTTATTTTATTTCTTTTTCTTTTTTCTTCATCTTCTTTTTTCTTCATCTTATTTTCCTTCTTTCTTCTTTCTTCTGCCCTTTTTCTTCATCTTCTTCTTCTTTTTTTATTTTATTTTTTTTTTCTTCTTTTTTCTTCATCTTCTTCTCCTTCTTTCTTCTTCTTTTTCTTTCTTCTCCTTTTTTTATAATTTTTTGCCTCGGGAAGCGTGCCCGTAATTTTTTGCCTCGAGAATCGTGCCCGAATAATTATTTATTTATTTATTTATATCTTTTTTTTTGTTTTTGTTTTGGTGGTTAATGTCCACCCCTTGGGGATGTTCTATTTTTTGAGTAGGGAGACCATATCCCACTCATGAGATGGGATGTGAACCCTCTTGGGGTTGAAAGGTAAGGGTGATGTCCAACCTTGGCGATGTATGGTGCCACTGATTCAGTGGCAGCATGAGTTGAATCTTCCGTGATCATACGCTGAAGGTCTTCTTCGGTTATCTGAACCGTTCGAGGAGTAAGTAGAAGTTGATCTTGTTGAAGGTTCGGCGATCATACGCTGAAGGTCCTCTTCGGTTACCTGAACCGTTCGAGGGGGGGCGGAGGTAGGCCCCCATGGAGTCGATAACCCATGGCGAACGAAATGTTTTGGGGGCATTGTAAGCCCCCAGGGAGTCGATAACCCTTGGCGAATGAAATATTTTGGGGGCACTATAAACCCTCAGGAAGTCTATAACCCTTGGCGATATTTTGGGGGCACTGTAAACTCCCAGGGAGTCGATAACCTTGGCGAGCGAAATGTTTTGGGGGCACTGTAAACCCCCAGGGAGTCGATAACCCTTGGCGAGCGAAATGTTTTGGGGGCACTGTAAACCCCCAGGGAGTTGATAACCCTTGCTAGCGTTGAATGGCCTCCTCGGTTCTCTGAACCGATCGAGTGCGGGAAGAAGTGAATCCTGTTGAGGATCTAGTGGGACATCACGAGGAGGGTCTCGTGGTGGATCCCGAGTATGGGGAGGAGAAAGTGGCAAGCTAGAGCCTCCATGAGGTGGGAGGTTGTTTGCAGTGTCATACTCCTCTGAGCAGAAGTCTCAAGGCCATCATGCATGCTATGTGATTGTGTCTGCCTTCCCACAGACGGCGCCAAAATGATGATGCTAAATATGGATCACCTTAGAGTGTTGAAGTAGGATGAGCTGGAAGAGCAGAGTGGATCACTGGCTCACGAGCTTGATGACCTTGAGATACCTGCGATCACAGAACACGTAAACTAGGCTGGGGGTTGATCCGGCGGAAACCCCTCCGACGCTCAAGTCAGACGTGCTGATAGTATAAATGGTCTAGAGAATACATGTTGTAGTATTACTCAGATAATAGGACGTACCTTGAGGAATGAGTTCAAACCTTTATTTATAGCTTAGATGAGATTGTTGGACCCAAACCTTATTTGAAGGTGATTGGGCCTCGGTGATAGTGGTCTTCAATATTAGGCTCGTGGCCCCGTAGGTAAATAAATTGTAAGCCTATTGGGTTGGCCCAATTAGGCATATCATAAAGATAGAACTTTATGTTATAAAAAACGGTAACCAAATTGTTTGTGACATGCGAATGTAGTAAGATATGGACTTGGTTTGAATGGATATTCAATTAGGGATGGCAATGGGGCGGGTTTTGTAATCCCCGTCCCGGCCCTGCTCCGAAAATTCCTATTCCTATCCCGTCAAAATCCCGGGATTTTATAAGTTGGTATTCCCTTAGCCACCACAGAAAATCCCGATTTTTTTTTAAAGAAAAATGGAATCTACTTATAATTTAAATACTTAGTTCAATAAACAAACCAACAATTTTTTTTAATTAAAATCATAAAATCCAATACATTATTTAGGGTTAGTTATACTAAAGAATTTAATTATTTATATTTTAATATAATAAATAACAAATATATATAAATAATATCATGCGGGACGGGTATGGGGCGGGCACCTACAAACCCGTCCCTATCCCCGTACCCGTTTAAAAAAATTCAATCCCCATCCCCGCCCCATTTTTTTGGGCGGGTAGTACCCGGAAATTTTGGGTCGGGGCGGGACAGTGATCCAGGGCCGGCTCTAGGTTATTAGCGAGGCGAAACAAAAAAAAAAAAAAAAAAAACAGGGCCCTGTAATTATGAAAAAAATTATTTAAAATTTATTTTTCGTGCTTTAATAAATGAGAATGCATTAATTAAATGTTCATATTCTAGTTCTTCTAACAAATCTTTTTCAATAGATAAAATAGCCAATCCACTTAATCTTTCTTGTGATATAGTTGAACGTAAATATATTTTTATTAAGTGATAATTAGTGAGAACCCCCCAACACATTGGAATCTATTAAGGTGGATGACCATTTTCTAATATTAGTGATACCCCATATAAGAAGAATATAATAGGAGAAAGAGAGAAATAATAATACGTAATATAATAAAAACCCCCATTATGTTATGTGTTGATTTATATGGAATATATATAGAAAAATATTGCAAGGTAACAGAGTTTGACTAGGTAACTAAATCCTAACTAATCTAGATAACTGAATCATAATAGAATCATAATATTACAAGAGTTATTATAATATAATATACTCTAATACGCCCCCGCAGTCGGAACGAATAAACTCCAAAAGTGAAGACTGGACAGAAACCGCGAAACACATCGGTAAAGAAATCCTCTGTGAAAATATCTGCCCAAAAGATAAAAAAAGAGAAAATAACATGGAGAGAAAATAATTTATTTATTCATTATTATTATTATTATTATTATTATTATTATTATTATTATTATTATTATTATTATTATTATTATTATTATTATTATTATTATTATTATTATTATTATTATTATTATTATTATTATTATTATTATTATTATTATTATTATTATTATTATTATTATTATTATTATTATTATTATTATTATTATTATTATTATTATTAATATTATTATTATTATTATTATTATTATTATTATTATTATTATTATTATTATTATTATTATTATTATTATTATTATTATTATTATTATTATTATTATTATTATTATTATTATTATTATTATTATTATTATTATTATTATTATTATTATTATTATTATTATTATTATTATTATTATTATTATTATTATTATTATTATTATTATTATTATTATTATTATTATTATTATTATTATTATTATTATTATTATTATTATTATTATTATTATTATTATTATTATTATTATTATTATTATTATTATTATTATTATTATTATTATTATTATTATTATTATTATTATTATTATTATTATTATTATTATTATTATTATTATTATTATTATTATTATTATTATTATTATTATTATTATTATTATTATTATTATTATTATTATTATTATTATTATTATTATTATTATTATTATTATTATTATTATTATTATTATTATTATTATTATTATTATTATTATTATTATTATTATTATTATTATTATTATTATTATTATTATTATTATTATTATTATTATTATTATTATTATTATTATTATTATTATTATTATTATTATTATTATTATTATTATTATTATTATTATTATTATTATTATTATTATTATTATTATTATTATTATTATTATTATTATTATTATTATTATTATTATTATTATTATTATTATTATTATTATTATTATTATTATTATTATTATTATTATTATTATTATTATTATTATTATTATTATTATTATTATTATTATTATTATTATTATTATTATTATTATTATTATTATTATTATTATTATTATTATTATTATTATTATTATTATTATTATTATTATTATTATTATTATTATTATTATTATTATTATTATTATTATTATTATTATTACTATTATTTGTTTTTTTTTGTTTTTTTTTTGTGAATCGGGATAGAGGATACCGACTAAGAAGAAGATGTGGGAAAGAAAGAGAAAAAAAAAATATAAGTTACTACCACCGGGGGAGGGAGAAAATTTGGGTGGATTTCATGGATCTGATAGAAAAAGACTTATAGAGAGAAGAGTACCACCACCGGGGGAGGGAGGAAATTTGGGTGGAGTCATGAATCTGATAGAAAAAGACCTATAGAGAGAAGAGTACCACCACCAGGAGGGAGATAATTGGTTTGGTGGTCCCCGACCATGGAGAAGAAGAGGACGACGGCTAGGTTTTAGGCCATGGAGAAGAAGAAGAAGAAGAAGCAGCACCGAGGGAGGGAGAAAATTCGGGTGGTGTTTATGGAAAAGATAGAAAAAGAAAGATATTAAGAGCACCACGGGGGGAGAAAATTGGGTGGTCACTGCCATGAAGAAGAAAAGGGCGGCTAGGTTAAAAAACCCGGTGCTCTGATACCATATATGAAGAATAGAATAGGAGAAAGAGAGAAATAATAATACGTAATATAATAGAAACCCCCATTATGTTATGGGTTGATTTACATGGAATATATATAGAAAAATATTGCAAGGTAATAGAGTTTGACTAGGTAACTAAATCCTAACTAATCTAGATAACTGAATCATAATAGAATCCTAATATTACAAGAGTTATTATAATATAATATATTCTAATACGCCCCCGCAGTCGTAACGTGACGAACGTAAAGACTGGACAATTACTTTCTAACACCCCACTTATTAAATAAAATTATTTTAATTTAAATAAATTTGACATGACTAATCTACCCCTGAACAACATATTACGGGAGATAATGTAATCGTATCTGTTGGCGCCAGATTTCCGGTAGTGAAGATTGAAGAAATCCGCCACACATGGAAATTAAAGATTGGCAAAGATTTGTTTTCCATGTTTATCTTGTAATATTGTTATTAGGACTTATATTTATTTCCATGTATTATATTCTAGTTAGATATCTTTTGTACTTATCTAGAATAGAAGTAGAAATCGACTAGGATTCTATTACCTAGTTAAATCAATTTCTTAGGCCAAAGTTAGGTTTAGGGTAGTGATTTCGTGCCTATATAAGGCCCTCAATGTCATATGAGTCCCATGGAGCTTTAATAAGAAAAATCCCAGCATAAAGGCTTTGAAGGGTGCAGCCCGTGCTGCAGCCCTGTCTGCACGTCAGGTGTGGCAACAAAACGGGTTTCTTCTACCAGGCCATAAAGAAGATCTGCGTTTCGGGAGAAGTGCTTAAAAGATCTCGGGAGAGGTCGATCCGCCGTTTGAAAGGAGTTCAACATTGGAGGGAGTCCAAGAGTGCGGAGGAGGAATTGCTTTGATTATCAACAAGTTCGAGTCGTGTGCAAGAACGGCATATTACATAAAGAGAGAGTCTTTAGTGTTTTTATTAAGTCCTATTAATGTACACTTAAATCTGAACTAGTTTTGCAAGTCCTCGTGGATGTAGGGTACATTTGTATCCGAACCACATTAAATTCTTGTGTTCTTTATTCTACTTTTAGTAGGTTAGTTACTGTGGCAACACAAGAATTCTGTTACCACACATAATGTCGTAACACGTAGCTGTCTTAACAGATGAAGATATTCATAGGCATTTAAAATCAACAATTGGTATCAGAGCGGGTCACTAGGTATACTTAGTGTCTGATTTTGGGTTTTGATTTATTTGTTTTGCTTATTGGATGACATGTTCACAAGGAAGGTTGAGACGGAATTCTGTCATTACATTCACCCAATTCCGCTGCTTTGTAACATGCCCCGTGATGGGAAACTCTGATAGAAGACAAAGTTGGGTGAAGTAAAATGACATCTATATTGCAGGGGGAGTAAATCTCATCTGGAGGGGGAGTTCTTGTTAAACATGGATTCTAACAAATCTATGCCAAATGGGGAGATTGTTGGCGCCAGATTTATGTTAGTGAAGATTGAAGAAATCCGCCATAGAAATCCGCCATACGTGGAAATTAAAGATTGGCAAAGATTTGTTTTCCATGTTTATTTTGGAATTAATTAGAGTCATATTCTTGTAATATTGTTATTAGGACTTAAATTTATTTACATGTATTATATTGTAGTTAGGTATCTTTTGTACTTATCTAGAATAGAAGTAGAAATCGACTAGGATTCTATTATCTAGTTAAAGCGATTTCTTAGGGCCAAAGTTAGGTTTAGGGTGGTGATTTTGTGCCTATATAAGGCCCTTAACCTCATATGAGTCCCATGTAGCTTTTATTAGAAAAATCCCAGCATAAAGGCTTTGAAGGGTGTAGCCAGTGCTGCATCCCTATCTACACGTCAGGCGTGGCAACATGACGGAGTCTGCACGTCAGGTGTGGCAACATAACGGGTTTCTTCTACGAGGCCATAAATAAGATCGGCGTTTCGGGAGAAGTGCTTAAAAGATCTTGGGAGAGGTCGATCCGCCGTTTGAAAGGAGTTCGACATTGGAGGGAGTCCAAGATTGCAGAGGAGGAATTGCTTTGATTATCAACAAGTTCGAGTCGTGTGCAAGAACGGCATATTACATAAAGAGGGAGTGTTTAGTGTTTTTATTAAGTCCTATTAACGTACACTTAAATCTGAACTAGTTTTGCAAGTCCTCGTGGATGTAGGGTACATTTGTATCCGAACTACATTAAATTCTTGTGTTCTTTATTCTGCTTTTAGTAGGTTAGTTACTGTGACAACACAAGAATTCTGTTACCACACATAATGTCGTAACGCGTAGCTGTCTTAACAGATGAGTAGATATTCATAGGCATTTAAAATCAACAGTATCTCTCTTTTTCTCTCTCTTATCTCTCTCGCTTGCTCTCTCTCACTTTCTCCCTTCTGTGTCGGTCGTCTATCCTCACTGAAGTCTAAGATGATGTTATGTACCCCTCCTCCGGTAGGATTTACGATGGAGGCAGAAGTTGCTTCCAAGGGTTTCACAAGGACTGTATCGGAACATGCATCTTCTTCAATTTATGTCGGTATTGTTTGTATTTTCCATATAAAAATTGGAATGCAGCTGATTCTGCAGCCATGGAAGCTTTCCTCCCTTTCTATTTGTTCCCTCATTTTCTGGGAGGCGTTAGGTTTTCGTTGTAGAGAAGATGGTAATAGTTGTTTTCGCCCTAATTTATAGTAGTTTTCCCTGTAATTGGGGTGTTCTTTTTGTACTTGATATAGTTCAATACTTTTGTAGTTGCTTTCGCTCTTTTTGTAGTTGATTTCGAAAATTTTATGGTTGAATGAATTGAATTTTAGTGATTTTTGATGCAAAGAATTATTTTTGTTATGTCAATGTGTTTTTGTGATCATATACAATTCAATGTTGGTGTGGTTCATATAAAATTATTTTTTTGTAGTTGTTTTTTATAGTTTGTAAATGATTTCGATGATTTTGTAATGAATTAATATTTTTTTTTTCTTAAATGTAGTTGTTTTTGTGCATTTTCGCATTTTTATAGCTGAGTTGCATATTGGTAGTTAATTTTAGGGGCTCTTTGAGATAAATTATGTTTCAATAACCTTTAGTTGATTTTGCAATCTTTATAGTCGTTTATAAAGTGTCCTTATACTGCATATTTATAGTTGGTTTTGATAAACTCTAATATGTTACTTTTGTACATGTATCAAACACTAGTTGGATGGTGGGACCGATTAATGCCCCATTACTGAAAGTCCAACCTCCACCACTAGAATCACAAGTCAAGATTCTAAACCAGCACCGGAATGAGTACTCTTTAATCCAGAATATGACACTTTTTGCCCGACGATGACTTGGTGGATTCATTCAAAGATATTTTATATGCAATAAAATGTATGTATGAATAATTTATTCTTAGATATGTTCGTCGTTGTTTTATATTTACCGTGCTACATATGTTTGTTATTGTTTCAAATTGCAGACAATCTGTTGGCGTTAAACATATAATCATTTGTAGTATAGTTTATTTGGATTCGTAGTTGAATAAAAAAAGGATAATTGATCTTTTGCACATTATGTTGCAGACAATCTGCTATCATATTTATTTGATTTTGATTTTTCTATGAATTCAGAGGTTTGAAGTTGATTATATGTATAACGTAACTTTGTAAAATGAAATCAACTATTTTCTGCATTAATCAACTGTTTTCATTATGAAATCAACTATTAGTTCTTCGATCATCGTAAATAATAGAAGTAAAATAGTGTCAACGCACAACCACACATTTGAATAATAATTTAACAACATCAACTACCGTTATCAACTATTGTTTATATCAAACCGACTATTTATGAAAAATAATATTCCAATACCAGTTCACTATCGCACACTGCTCAAATCGAGTATGAAATCGTATATAGGAAAATGCAACCGGAAACAAACAGTACAACTTGAATTGTAATTATCAAAATCTACCAAATAATAAAATATTATTAGATTCCAGGAATCGAATGGGTTTCAAACCTGACTATTTGGGTGAGACGAACTACTGGACAAGAAAATAGCACAAAAATTGATCTTGTAGTCGTCTGTCGTCGATTAAGATTAAACGAAAACAACTACGACAAAGTTCTAGTAAATTTAGAATACCGTGAGCATTTTTTCCAATGAATGTCACCTTTGATTGAAAGCTATTAGAATTTTTTAAAGGGAGCGGCTAAAACAAATACTATTTTTTTCTCACTTCAATACAACCAACATAAAAAATTTTAAATAGGTAATAAATAGTTAATGACATTATTACCATTAATGAAAATCAATACCACACAAAAAAATTGTGTGGTATTGATATTATTAAGGGTATTAACGTCATTACATATTTATTTTCTATTTTTTATGTCGGTGGTATTGAAGTGAGAAAGAAATGCTATTTATTTTAGCCATCCCCTTTTTTAAATAAAACCAACTACACTTTTATGAAATCGACTATTTTTGTACGGGCAAAAAAGTTCAAGATCAATCAAACACAAACAACCAGCTTCAAGTAATCTTACACACAAAAACAAACAATCAACAAAAACAATTACTTTTACTATTTCTTTGTGTGTAGTGAAAAAGACTATTTTAAATATCTAGAATTCAACCAAGCAGCGATTGCCTGCAAATCCACAATGCACATCCCAGCACCCCAAGCACACCCAAACAAACCAAACGACTATTTTTCTATACACTATTTCTACAGATCAATCAAACACACCCAAAATACAAACAAACGAACACATTTGACTATTTTTTCCAGAGACAACAACAATAGTTTTACACCCAATTCATGTAAAATTGGCGTTAGAAATTATACGGAATAAGGAATATTTGCAGTCGTTGCCGTTGATGGGTACGCAACGAAAACTAGTAGCCGCGAAGTTGTAGTTGTTTTAACAACAAAGATCGTTTTTAATCGAGCGTTTTCTAGATTTGTAGCTTCATCGATTTTTTTGCTCTAGGTTTTTTGCCGTTGGAAGAAATGGGATTGAAAGTCAACGCTGCCAGAGACCGGCGTTGACGGCCGGTCAGCGACTGCATAAATAAGAAAAAGTTTTTTTTTTGAAAAAGTCAACGTCGGAATTCGGCGGGAAACCGGCGGAAAAAGCAAGAGGAAAAAAAAAAGTCAACTCCAGAGACCGGCGGCGACGGGCGAAATTGTACTCAAACTTGAGTTTTGAGTCAAAATTGAATAATTTGTGAAATTTAAAGTTAAATTGAATTAAAGATGAAATTGGAGCATATTAAAATGTGAGAGGGTATTTTAGTCTTTCACACATCTCTGGATAATGTCTGCAATTTTTTTATAAAATATTTTTTTATCTGAAGCCCTTCTTTATGAATAACTATCCCATGATGGAATTATTTGTAATGTAACCTTATTAATTAAAGTTTGAGGACAAATAAGCAAATGAACAAGAAAACTAACGGTGTTAGTTTTGTAATCATTGACCACGAATCTTAGAGGTCATTTTGGTACGTTTTGTAATTTTGGTGGTGTTTGTGACAGACCCCATAGTTCAGGAGTACAAACTGTACTTTCCCCTACTTTTTATTCACTAATTTTTAACTTTTTGGGTGAGTTCTCGTTCTGCTCTTCAAATGTTTCTTTTCTTTTTATCTACAAGCTGAACACCGCCTTTTTTTTAACTGCACAATTGTAGTACACCACTGTCCGAGATCTCACGAAGCCACACAGGGGAGTTGCTGACTTGCTGGTATATCGCCCTTTGCACATCAAGGCTTATAAATGAATTCGTAACTGTCTTCGTAGGGAATCCAGCAGCTATTGCTGAATTCGTTATCTTCAAAACAAAGGTAAGTTTGCTTGTGTATGTATTGTTGTTCCCGGTATATAAAACGGGTAGTGAATTTAGTAAAATGGTCGAACAAATTAGTTGGTGAAAAAAATAAGATTTGCCGAGGCGAGAAAACTCTTTCCTTCAGACGATATTGCCCCGCTACGGTGCTTACGGTTATTTGACAATGATCTCCCAAGATACAACGGCTAACTCGGCATATGAGCACTCAAAATCCCGAGTACAACGAACGTTACTTTGTGTCTCAAACTCTCTGATCGAATACGGAAGAAAATATTCTACGAAGAATATTTCCGGTCTAAAGAAAGAAGAATTCCATATAAAAAAATGATGGAATTGAATTGATTTTTATGTTTTCAAATCAAACATGTGGAGCTTCTACTTATAAGTTTCCAATGGTTGTGATTAATGAACACAACCATTAGGAAATTAAACAAGTGAAGAGGTGTGGCCACACCCATGTGATCAAATAGGTGCCTAAAAACCTTTTTTTAATTTCCATTCAAAATAATTTTATTTTATTAATAAAATTTCCATCAATCCCCACATGAATGAAATTAACGAAAAACGATGGATTCTATCGAGAGTTCAAGTGGACACATGCATTGGGGAAATCTAGCTTATGGCTTTGAACATTTCTTAGCGGTATACAATCAGATTTTCTTGGCTAGTTAGTGAACGCGATGTCTTGAACTGCCAGCCGTTTGTGTAAACCAAGACAATGATATCCACACAATAGTTTTCCCACATTTCATCAGTTCTCATGGTTGCGTCCATTTTGGCCCCGGAGCACATCTTGGATTCATAAGTGTTTGTCATTTTGAAGCGGCCCACACTTCTACACTTAGATAGGTGATCTCATATTAAAGGTATCTTGCCAATACCTCACATTTTGTCAAGGTTTTGGAATCACTAAAAGCTTTCGCTTAATCTTTACCCTCTCTGCAGGCAACACTAAATGTCTATCGCGGGAATGAGTTGGAAATATATAATTCTATAGGAATATATACCAATGTTTTGAAAATCGGACCGGACATCGACTCGGTCAAGCTACCGGGTCACGGTTGGGCCGATTCAACCGGGGTCCAACCAAATTTCTTACATTTTTTTACATATAATTATTTTATTTATTTAATATCTCAAATATAATATATTATATAATTTTATATTTTATTCCATTTCATCACTTTATAGAAAAAATAACTAAAAATCATTAATTTTCTTCTGACTCTTCTCTCTCTCTCCTCTCTTTCTTATTTCTTCTTTCTTCCTCCTCTTTTCACGCACAGACCACACTCCCCAATCCCTATCCCCTTCTCTTCTTCCTTCCTTCTTTTCTTCTCTTCGTCCTTGTTTATTCTTTATTCTTCCCATTTCCACCCAAATATAAAACTTTATTTCTCCACTTATTTTTTCATTTTTTTCATCATTTTCACTTTCACCTTCTTCGTTTTCTTTTCTTTGGTGGATAGCTATGGCAGCTACTACTTGGATTGGATCACATACTACCTAGATCCGTGTACCAGCAACCATTTCCGACAAGATTCAATAACCCACGACGTAGATCCGACGATAAAAAATTTTGTGAGCTAAAAACCGGTTTTTGGGTTGGTCGTCGGGTTACCCGGTTCTTACCGGTTGAACCGGATTTTTGGTGGTTGACCCGGTTTTTTGAGCATTTTGGGTTTTTACATCTTACCGGACCGGACATGGCGGCGGTTCGCGGTTGAACCGGTCGTACCGGCCGGCCGGTCCGGTTTTCAAAACATTGATGTATACTCTTTAGTGCATCACTGAATTTGCATAGCTTAGTTGTCCCTTTTGAACCAGTTCTTGGGATCTCCAGTCATCATGGTTGGGTTACCACTATAAAAATTCTTAATTTGTGGGTTTTAATCTCACTCCATTAGACATGCAATATATTTGATATTTTAGTTGACTTTTAATTGCGGATCCGCTATTAACCATTGATTTGCATAATCAATGTTAATTATTTATTTTGAAATCAATTGCCTAATGGTCTTATGTGTACGACGAGTGTGTCGATACTTGCCATTATACATGTCATTTGTGCCGTTATCGTAACCGATTGGCTATTAAATTATTTATAATTGCAGGCACCGACTTAGTCCAACACAGAACATCCTCCAATAGTTTTATGAAGTTTATTCAACTTTTTTTCTAACTTTATCCAAAGCTATAATTCCACCATGAATCGAGATATTCATTTTTTCTTTGAGGATTTCCAAGATACATAATCTTAGTGGACTCATATATCCAATGTACTTTCCTAATACAATTGGATATTTTCTTTAGTCTAATCCATTTAAATGCGATACTTAGATTACCTAAGAACCCTTATAATATCATTGAATGTCTATTTATTCTGGGATTACATATGAAAAAAGTATACTGCCAAACTATCCAAAATTATTTGTAATTGAACCATTGTTCATCATTATTTTTGGCAAAATAAAGACTTGGTCTTTAGACAACTAGATCAATTTTCTAGTAGTGTCTCAACATGAGACTTTCAATAAGACTATCTTTGTCTTAGTGAATTCAATCTATAAGATTACATCGTCTAGACTCTCGTCTTTCACATCAAACATTTAATTTTTATTTTTTTCAATATTTTATCAACGTTCAAAATAATATGATGATCACTATCTCATTATTATAATGTCGTCTATTGACATATACTTCCATGTGCTTTTAATATAAACACGTTGGTCACACTCGTTATTACGAGAATTCTTTGATAACACAAAATATAACATTAGAAAGACATAACGGATTCCAATATCTTGTTATCAATTAAATAATAATAAAAAAATCCATGGCTACTAATTTAGCTTTATATGACCACCCTTAATCCTTCTTTTGAATAGTCCATCTAAACCTTAATGGTTTACTACTTGGAAGAAGTGTTGAGTGTACAATTTACACTCAATATATACATTCTTACGAGGATTTTTTGTATACTTTTATTGATTTTATGGTGCTTAATTATTGATTTGTTGTATTTTAGGTACAACTTGAAGATTCGGGAGTTTCAAGGAGGAAACGAGTGAAAAAAAGGTCAAAAACGGGCAAAAACGGAAGAAAACAATCGGAGGCTGAAAGCTTCGGGATTTGAGGTAGACGTGTGAGAATTGTACTGATTCTTGCGCGGCTGTGTGAAAACACGCTAGAAGCAATTTTGGATTTTTAATCACACAAGGAAACCCAAATCTTCTACCAAGTTGGGACATCTATTTAAGGGCAAAAACCAAGCACGAATTACAGGACTTTTTACACAATCTTAGAGCAAGAGGAGTAAGAGAACGGAGAATTGAAGACGTAGATTTGACGAATCTTCATCATAGTTCTTCTTTTACTTTTCTTTTCTACTTTTATGGATTTTCGTAGTTTTATTATGTTTTTCGTAGAGAACATGAGTTGCTAAGTTTTTAATCTAGGATTTTATTAGAATCCTATGAGGTAATTCGATCATTTTTCTAATATTATGCTAGTTTAAATTCCATGATTATGTCTTCTATCTGATCATATTTAGTGCATGAACCTAGCTAATTTATGTTGCTATGTGTTATTGTTAGAATTGAATCGACATATTTTAATAATTAGTACAGGGATAGAAGAGCCTTCGAGTAGTTTTCACCGGATGAGAGTGTTAATTGCATGTATTATCGTAGCATACATATAATACCTAAGGTAGCCGTTTACGAGACTTGTTATTTAATGTTTTATTCACAATTGGTTTGCATAGACATATAGTGAACCGTTTACGAATAATAGACTTATAATACACGCGACATCGGGTTATGAGTAATTTAGTGTCTCGGGTTAATAAACAATAATCATAACTTGCATGATAGAGGTTTAATTGGGTGAAGAATTATCGCATAGGGGGAAGATGAAATCCTAGATCCATTTTTATTGATATTCTTTCGTGTTTATTTGTTTTTATAATTAGATTAATTATTTAGTTGATTAATTTTGACAACCTTGCGTAGGCTTGGATCAAATCATAATTGTTAAAATTTGGTATTTAGGATTAGGTAATTTGAGCATTCCCTATGGGATCGACATCCGACTCTCACAAGTCCACTATTACTACATATTTGCGATATGTGCACTTGCGTGTAGGTATTTAGCCCAATAAGAAGACAAACTAACTTCCATGTACATTCTTCCAATGTAGACAATATTTCAATAATTGTCCTTTGTTCATTTTATAACTCATAAGTTATAAAATCAAATCAAAATCAAACATATTGATTTTCTTTGCCATCTTGTTGTATCTTGGATGATCATCACTTTGATGATTTACCACTCACACATATTTATAAGATCTCTTATTTAGAACTTATTTATTTTCTTATTTTACAAGAAAAGTGACTATCTCGTGCACAGTCATTATTTATATATTCAATATTTATCCACTTGACTATACTATGCCTTATATTAACTTATGTACTTTTGTACCTTGGCCTAAACACCCCCACATTTCTAAATATTAATGTGTTTAGGGCCTAAAGACCCCCACATTTCTAAATATTAATGTGGTTAGCTCGTGATATCTAATTTATGTGGTTAGGGCCTAAAGACCCCGACATTTTTAAATATTAATGTGGTTAGCTCGGGATATCTAATTTCCCTCACAAATTCTAGAGTATGTATTCTAGAATTTATCAATATGGTATCCATAAACTTTTTCCAAGAGTTTCAACACTCATTTTTTAATTCATTTGTCAAAGTTGGCATTTTCCAACTTTCATTCACATAGCATTTAAATGCTTTGAACTCCTTATTTTTATTTCATTAATAAGGATACACAATCTTCTTTAGTTAGAGAAATATATTGGATCACCAATATGATTTAATTACAAAAAATGTATTTCTTTCTCTCAAGAAAGCACAAAAAGAGGAAATTTCTCAATATACTTAAATCTTGTCAACAAATAAGATAATAAGATTTCTTTCTTTTCCTCAAAAATAGAAAACTCGTCAAGATACTTAAATCTTGTCAATAAACAAGAGAATATTAATCTCTCCAAATGGTGGTTGATCTCCACTATTTAATATTACAGTTAGAATATACAAATTCTAATCTTAATCGTTCATAGTTTAGGATTGTATGTCCTAAACATGCCGTTCAAAATTCAGCCAAATCCAACGAAATTCTATAAAACGAGCTCTTAAGTAAACTGCTCGAATTTTCTTTCACCAAAACATCCATTGTTGTTTACAACTATTTCGGATGTTTGAAAAATCAAAATCCGGTCTCCTCCATTCACATTGTAGATTATCATCTTGCAAATGTGATATCGAAAAAATCAAATCGAACCAACGATTCGATTCTCTTATGTTCTTGAGACAAGAACTACTCATGTGCTCTCATGAATTGAGCATCTCTTTCTTTCAATTTCATTTCAATCATGCTTTTAATTGCACTGTAGTATAATTCATATATAAAACATATGTACATCAATATTATAATAAACATAATATTTGACATGTGAGCACGACTTTCATATTAGTTGATCATAGAAAGAAACAATAGATCAAGCATACTTTATCAACATATACATAGTATACACACGAGTATATAATAACATCAAGTTTGGATATTATTTCATGGCATACATTAATTCATGTCCAACATAATTGATTTATATAAATATATAGCACGTAATCAATACGTGTCCATGCAATAACAAGATTCTAAGGAATTAGTATGGCTTACGCAAATAATAATATGTATAATAATATTCCTCTTACTAAGTAACTCATACTTAATATACGAGACTAGTCTAATCGATCATAGACAATAATAAAAGCGTTAATAATATCACATAGTCACAAATTTCATATAACATATTCGAAAATCAATCAACTAGACTGATGATGCTAATTACTTAGATCACCTAGGGTAGTGTAGAAAATGAGCTGGGAGAGCAAAGTGGATCAGTAGCTTGACAACTTGATGATCCTGAGGTCCCTGCGAAATAAACACACGTGAACTAAGCCGGGGGTTGATCCGGCGGAAACCCCTCCGACGCTCAAGTCAAATATACGGATCTTGGAGATTATAGAGAGAATAAAATTCTAGCTTGCTTGAGAATAATAGAACATACCTTAATAAATGAGTAAAACATCTATTTATATGTCGTTGAGTGGATTGGGCTTACTTAATTGGGCCCAAACCTTATTTTGAAGGTGAATGGGCTTTTGTGTATTGGGCCCACTTTTTAGACAAATTAGAGGGCCCATTGGGTCGGCCCAATTAGGTATATCATTAAGCCCCCCAACTCTCGAGTCGAGATGGGAGACTTGTCGAAGGTGTGCCGGATCGTGTCGAGGGTTTTAAGTGACGTGATTCACCGGATCGTAATTGTAATTAATTTGCTTTGAGCCCGTTGTTCTTCTTTCTCTTTTTTTTTTTATTTTTTTATTTATTTGGCAACAAGATATATATTTAAGGTTGTTAAATAATATATCAGGGCCAAATATACAGAATCCTATTGCGTTGGGGAGAATAAATTCCAATCCTTGTGAAGAATAAATGTGGGTGAGTATCTGTAACATTTAATCTTCTTCTGTGCTCCTATTCTTTTATTCTTTTGCGGTAGAGTAGAATTTTTTTGTTTCTTGATTATTTGTTCGGGGAAAAATATTTTCCATGTCGAACCCGGGTAAGTCGAAATCCTTGCGAATTAAACTTTGAGATCCAGTTGAAGGAGGCGAGAAAACGTTTGGGACGGTGGGTATGGAACGCGAGAGGATTGTAAGATCGGGTGTAGAAATCGGATCTGGCGGTGCACGGATCGAGGGAATGAGTAGGTTTGGTGGTGGCTTGGACGGCTTGAGCCGCACAGCCAATTGCCCAGGATTGGGAGAGCGCGCGCGCTTCGAGGGAGCCAATGCCGTTGGCGGCTCGGGTAGGGTAGCTGGCGCGGTGGCTTACGTGTCAACCGAGGACAGGAGAGAGAGGAAGAGAGAGGGAGAGTTTGCTGAGCTGACGCGCGCGTCAGGCACGCTTCCCGAGGCACGCGCACGCGTGAGCTGACTGGACAGTGAGAGAGAGGCGCGTGCACGGGGCCCTGCTGGGGCGACGCGCGCGCGCGTCCGGCGCGCCGGCCGAGGGCGACGCGCGCGCATGTGATGGAGTTGGGGCTGCTGCGCGTGGCAGCACTTTGGGGGCGCGCGTGGGAGCGCGTGAGGCAGCTTCGGGAGGTGTTTTTCGGGCGCGTGGAGGCGCGTCGGGTCCTGTTTTTTGGCACTCGTCGCGCGAGAGCGATGGTCAAGCTGAGGAAGGTTTTGATTCAATTAATAACGTGATTAGGAGGAGTGTCGGAAGGCGAGAAATTATTGATTTTTGAAAAATGGCTTATACATTTTACTATCATGGTAAATCAACAAATTTTCTGTGACACCCCTCTCTCGATTAATCTTATTATTGTGGATATAAATTCACGTAAAAAAATTCTTTTTAAATCAGAGGGAGAGAGGTCACCCTATACTAAACCCTAAGCAATCAATTAACACAAATACATACTACATGCAAGACTAGAAAATAACTAGGTATGATGAACTTAATGAAAATTCAGACAAATTCAATGCAGAAACTTTAAAAATTATTTTCTCTTAAACCACTCATGAAAATGACTCCAAAATAATACAATACCACCTAACATGGGTTAAAATCACTCAGTTAAAGAAGTTTTGAAATATACCTGACCATTTGGGAGAAATAAATAAAATGGCACAGACACGCAATTTAAAATCCAGAACATGGAGGGAGTTTTGAAATTTCATAATATATTCCTCACTGACCCAAAAACTACCTAGTTTTATCCCAAGGCAGAAAAATAAGTTTAAAATATTTTTCCAAGTAGAAACAAGGCATTTGAGTGAGTAAAACTCCAGTCATAACAGAAAACACTAGACTGACCCAGTTTTGGTGCAGTAGTGAGAAATAAATCATAACTAATTGAATACTTACCCAATACATGCAAAAGAACTATCAAAATGATAAGAACATAAAGATGCAGAGACTCCCAAAATATTATGACTTTCTAAGCGGAGCACCTATATGAAAACGATTTTCAAACATCGAGACAAGACACGAAGAAGTTACTAGCCGAAAAGCGTGCATGCATATAGTTGGTAAAATTCACTTTCGTTTACAAATACTACGGATTACCGACTAAATATCCAAAAGAGGGTAATCATAATTACTATTATTACACATATTGTCTTTTAATAATTTCCACCGATTGGAGGAAGTGAACGGTAGAAAATACCTAAAACCGTATCAAAAGTTTTTACAAGCATATTATACAAATAAAACCACATAACTAGGTTAAGAGCCCACACAATCCACAACCCCTCCATACGAGCTCTTCCCGATTCTCAAGCTCGATTCCCAACTTCACTCCTCAGCTCCAAATCGGGTATACCTACAAACATATAACACCTATATGAGCCTTTGAGGACTCAATGAGAATCTTGAAGTATTATCGAATACACATAACACATAGATCATACATATATATACATATATATATACATATATATTTATTATACATATATATGCAACACAATTTAAAGCAATCATATACTTCCCTTTTTCGTCGGAGTTCTTCGTCACATAATTGTCACCCGCATAGAGTGAGATAAATTCCCACTTTTATAACCCTATGATCCAAAGACCATAGAGTGAGAATATCCCACCTTTATAACCCTATGCTATGACACGTATTGAAGATTATAGAATGAGAATCTCCCACCTTTATAACCCTACGATCCCAAGACCATAGAGTGAGATTTTCCCATCTATATCTTCAACACCATAATGAGACGTGCATGATATGAAAAATCATTGGGAATCCCTTTGGGAGAATCAATCTAAGTTCCCGATAAATAACCTCATATTTTATGAATTCGTCTATCAACGTGGAATCAAACCACCCCTAGGCCCTACGGTACGGACTCGTCGTACCCTGGTTATTTACCGTAACCTCGAAAGACTTTCCAACATATTCTTACCTTTAAAAGAGCATGACACTTATGCACACACACATGCACCCATCTACTTACCCTTTTCTCATCCTCACACCCAATGATCAACACATAAACAAGCAAGAGCACGTAGCAAAACACAATTAAAGTTTCACATAGTCATTTAGTCATCAAAATATAATCCATAATCAAATACAAGAAATAACCGAAATCTTAACATGCAAAGACAATCTATAATCAAAAGTTCATTAAATCTAACATTCAACAAGGAGAAAGTTCAAGACTTTCATCTTTACATTTTATTCAAGTACTTCCATTAGATCTACACATGCAAGAGTATTTTAAATCAGGTTAGCCCAAATTCTTAGTTCTTTCATCATTCTTCGTAGAAAACACTAGATCTTAATATGCAAGACTTTAGATCAACCATCAATCACTAGATCTTAACATGCAAGATCTTAGATCAACAATCAATCACTAAATCTTAACATGCAAGATCTTAGATCAACAATCAATCACCAGATCTTAACATGCAAGGCCTTAAAACAACAATTAGACACTAGATTAACACATGCAATATACAAAATAAACCAAAGAAGCAATTTATGCATTTTCACCCCAAAAAATTTGAAAGTTTCATAGCTAAACCAAAAATCAATTTCTTTTCACAAATCAACAATCAAACACTAGATTAACACATGCAAGCTAAGCAATTTAAGCAATTTTCCCCAAATTATCAAAAAACTCGTAGTTAAGCCAAAAATCAATTTCTTTTCACAAATCAACAATCAAACACTAGATTAACACATGCAAGCTACTAATTAAGCCAAATAAGCAATTTATGCAATTTTCCCCAAATTTTCGAAAAAACATAAAACTTTAAGAATAAAGTTATCTTTTCAAAATACTAACATGCAATCATCATCTAAGCCATATAATCACATAATATGCATGAATCCACAAATAAATCAGATAAAAAAACCGAAAATACTAGTGGTGTTGCATGTTTGAGCAAGAATTCAAGAATTCTCACCTCTACTCTTTCGGGGAAGGATTTGTTAGCTCTTTTCTCTCTAATATAAGAAGCGATAAAGAGTTTAGAGTATACATTAAGAAAAGAAGAAGAAGAACACGAAGAACTTGGATGAAGAAGAGCTTAGCTCTTTCGAAAAAAAAGAAGAAAGAAGAAGAAGAGGAAGAAGAAGCTTACTCCTAAGATTGGCCGAAAATTCTCCTTTTGTTGAAATAGAAGGAGACCTTAAACTTATAGATAGTGAGATTGGAGTTTGAGAGTGTATTTTGATCTTGGACATTGGATGTATTTATAGAGTTTTTGGAGAGTTCAAAACCAATGGAGAAAAAAGGGAAATACATCTTTTTGTGGGGGTCATTTTGCAGTTTTTCGAAAGAGGTGTGGTGGTGGTTCTTGGGTGGCTTACGCTTGAGAAGGTGGTGGCTATGGTGGTGGTTTTGTGGCTGCCGAAAATTGAAGGGGAGAGGAAGAAGAAGATTGACCTTTGGTCTTGCTTAAAGTTGAGTGTGGGAGTGAAAAAACATGCTTAGCTAGTGAGTAGGAGGACTAGACTTAGGTATTTCTTTCAATGCTCAAAGTACAACAATTCTAATGCATGCCTATTCCTAATTATCATGCAATTTTTAAATCACGTGTGTGTGTGTGTGTATTAGTGTCCGAAAATTGAAGAAAAAGATGAGGGGAGGATTTTCTAATTTTCTCCACGAATTAAAAAATCCTAAAATGCATGAGAAAAATTATTTTCTAAAATTTTGTGCATGCATAAATATGATAAAATGCTAACTTAAATTCAAATGCAATAATAAAATCCTAGTTCATGAAATATATTTTATTTCGACATAATACCTCAAAATATTTCCTAAGCACATAATTCACGTAATCACATAATTCACATAATCACATAATTCACATAAGCATATATTTCACATAATCACACATAATCATATATTTAACATAATCACATAATTCACCTAATCATATATTTCACAGACTCACCTAATTTTCACGTAATTATTAATCATCCAAGAATTATTCTAAATCTTAATTTCATAGATTTGCACAGAGGGGTGGTAAAATAAAATAATAATATTTTACCGAAAATGCGGGGTGTTACATTTTCAATTTGAATCATCCAAATTTTTTTAAAATTTTGGATGATTTCATCGTCCTTAATATCAGCAAGAAATCATGGTAACAGATTTATATTTCTATCTATCTTACATATAGAAAAAAAATGTATCTTTTAGGGTTTAAAATATCTTTTAGGATTTAACTATCCATTGTATTAATTATATTTATGGAGGTAACGTTTTTATATAAGTTGAGTCCTATTTCATTGACATTCCTTGAGATTTAATGCATTATTGATTGATAGATGATAAAGAAGAAGATTCGCCAGACTCTTATCTTAACTGAGATAAAATAAATATACACCCATATTACATTAAAAACATAAAGTTCAATTAATAAGTATGGCAACAAAATTTATAGATGGGAGGATTATCATCAATACATATAGCAAAGCATCAACACAAATTGAAACCTCAAATTTGTCGTTTAAATTGAACTTTACTTTGTGTTAATTTTACTCCAATCCCGTGCATCGCACGGGCCAAAAATCTAGTTAAAAGAAGAGAAAAGTAGTCATGATAAAATGTGAACGTATTATGATCCTACGAGTAATTGTCGTATTTAACTAGTGCTTGTAGTCTGAACCTAAGATTTTAGCATAATTTTAGTTTTATTCTTAAAATATATATTATTTAACGATTTGAATTGAGATGAGTTCAAATGGAATAGAATCTTATGGCTTGAATCGTAAATATTACGATTTGAATAACCATAATAGCAATCATACATGAAATATAGTAAATTTTAAACAGTAAAAAAACATTGAGTTAATTGCACATAACCCCCTGTGTAATCTCTAATTGCTGAAAAACCCCTTGTGTTTAAAAAGTTAGCAAGAACCCCTTATGTTATATTTTACTAAGCACACTGCATCTTTTTTCGTTTTTTTCCTCTTGATTTAGATGAAATGACAAAATTACCCTTAATTCAAAATAAAACAAAATAGAAATATTCAACCAAAAAAAATTGCATCCGTAAAAAAATTGAAAACAAAATCCAAAAAGAAAAAAAAAATAGAGAGAGAAAGGATAATACAGTTGCTTCATCTTCCTCTCACCACCCGCGACTAGGGATGACAACGGGTCGGTTCTGGGTCGGGTATGTCTAAACCCAAGACACGACCCATGAAAAATATATAAACCCAAGACCCGCCCCAACCCGCTTTAGCTTAGACCCAGACCCGCCCCAACTCAGACCCTAACTAAACGGTTCTGACCCGCTAGACCCATTAACATACAAAAAGGTTAATATTTTTGAACTTTCATAACATTTTGCTTGTATATTTTTACGAAATAATCTCAATACTAAAATACAATATTTTAAAAGATCTCTACAATTGACATAACATGAACAATAAAATTACACTTAATTATATTTAACTTCGATAATAAGTAAAATTCAAAATGCAAGACAATTAGTGGTGGTCGACAAGTGACAAAATTACTCACGAGAAATGAGATTCGAAAAATAAAACAGTGAAAATAGGTAAACGAGAATAGACAAAATGGAAATTGATAGTTTAATAAATGAAATCCGAAATTAATATATATATATATATATATATATATATATATATATATATATATATATATATATATATATACGGGTCGGTTCTGGGTCGGTTCCAATAAGATCCGTAACCCGACCCAGAACCATCCGGTTCTAGAAACTTAAACCCATTACCCGACCCAAAACCATTTAGCTGACCCAAACCCGCCCCAGACGGGTCGGTTCCGGGTCCAAGACCCGCCAAACCCGTACCCATTGCCATCCCTACCCACAACTCCCCTCACCCCCACCCCCACCCCACCCCCAAACCCAAACTCAAACAACTTTCTATCAAATTCCTCAAATGGTGAATCCACCGCCGCACACGTTGGAGAGCTACCGTCAACCAGCAATTTAATAGGTCACCGACGGCATGGTGGTGGATATGGACGTCGTGAGGGAGGTGATTATGGAGGCGGACGTGGTGGAGGCAAGTACAATGGTGACCGTGGTTCTCTTTCTATGATGTTTTCCGGTGAGGAAGACACCGAAGATGGTGTGATGATGGTTGCCGGCTGGAGTGACATTTGTCGTTTGATTTGGGAAGATGGCCTTTTTGGAAATGGGAAGGATTGAATTGCAAATTTTGAAAACTCCATTTTGGGGCATAGAGAATTTTGGGGTGAATTTGTAATTTTGGAAATTATAATTTAAAGGGTATTTTTGTCTTTTTGGATAAAAAAATACACTCTCAGTCGCACACGATAAGCTGTTAGGGACCTTGTTGCCTTTGATTAATTTTAAAAGGGGGGTTTTGCAAATTATTTTAACATGAGTGCTTTTTCAACCATTGGAGATAACACAAGGGTCGTTTTTGCAAAAAAACCCAAAAAACATAAGTTAAACATGATACAATTAATGCCTCCTTATCAAACACGACATCACGAAATAAAATTTCATTACAATACAAATTACAACACTTCACGTTAAGCGTTAATAATAATGAAAATACAATTTATTACAACTGTTATTGAAAATTAAAAAACGAAATAAAATTACATTAAAATTAAAAATACAACATTTCAAGTTAAACATTAAAAAGAATGAAAATAAAATTTATTACGATAGTCATTGAAATTAGAACACGGAATAAAATTACATTACAATACAAAATACAACATTTTAAGTTAAACATTAACAAGCGCAAAAATACAATTTATTACGATTGTTATTGAAATTATAGCACGGAATAAAATTAGATTACAATACAAAATATGACATTTGAAGCTAAACATTTCAAAGAAGGAAAATAAAAAATGACGTTTAAATAAGTGATATAATCGTGAGATTCTAGTTCCTGTTCCAGCATAAAAAAATCGTATTAAATAACTTTTAAAAAACAAGGGATTTCGTGTAAGATTACACGAAATGCTAGCTTGCATTTCGTGTAAATTTACACGAAATAAAACAACATTTTGAAAAAAAGGCATTCGTGTTGCACGAAATGTAGTGTTTCATTTCGAGCAATATAACACGAAATGCATAAAAACTGACAATTCGTTAAAAAAGAAATACTTTTTTTACCTAAAGAATTGAAGTCAGTTTCATTCATATTGATAATTATTGTGTTCTAACTGATACTATTGGAAAAAATTGACGAGATGGAAAGTTTTAAATTTTGAAGGTTGAGATAATTTGGAAAAATATTAAAAGGTTTCTCAACAAATGAATTATTTCGCACTGAAAAAAAATGCACTATGAATAGTAAACCCCTTTAATTATTGGGTTAATGGCAAAGAGGCCCTTGACAAGGGCACTTAATTAAAAAAAGGGACATCCTACTTTTTTATCTTTCAAATATTTCCAGCTCATTCAAACTTATTTGCAAATAAGAAAAACTCTTTTATATATACCAAAATTAACCCCAATTCCTTGAAACCCAATTCGACTCATATTTCATGATTTACACCCCAATTTAGCTCGATGTCATCAATTAACCAGTTTTGACCATAATTCCAATTTTGACCCGCCACCACCGAAGACCGCCGGTCAGCCGCCGGTCTCCGGAGTTGACTTTTTTTTTTTCCTTTTTTTTGAAAACGTTTTTTTCCCGTAGGTCAATCGCCGTTGACCGCCGGATCTCCAGCGTTAGACTTTCTTTCTAAAAAAAATATATTTTAATTAATACTACTGTCTTGGCTGCTAAATTACTGTCTCCAACAGTAATTTAATTGTCAGAGACAGTAATTTAACTATTAATTGACTTTTTTTTTTTTTTAATTTTGTGTTTTCTTAAAAAAATATTTTAATTAATATTACTGTTTTGGCTGCTAAATTACTGTCTCCAATAGTAATTTAATTATCTGAGAAAAAAACATAGTCACCAACTAGGCATTTGGGCAATATTCGGTCTCCACCCCAAACCCTACGGCCATCTTTCAAGATTTGCCGGCGGCATGCAGCCACCAGACCTCCCCCCTCCGCCTCCGTTGGGGCAGCAACCCCCTATATATGGGAAAAATATAATAGGAGAAAGAGAGAAATAATAATACGAAATATAATAGAAACCACCATTGTATTATGGGTTGATTACATGGAATATATATAGAGAAATATTGCAAGGTAATAGAGTTTGACTAGGTAACTAAATCCTAACTAATCTAGGTAACTCAATCATACTATAATCCTAATATTAGGAGAGTTCTATAATATAATATTCTCTAACACGCCCCCGCAGTCGAAACGTGACGAACGTGAAGACTGGACAATCACTTGCTGACATGCTCCCGCAGTCGGAACGAATATACTCCAAAAGTGAAGACTTGACAGAAAACCCACTGGACAGAAAACCCACGAAATCCAGCAGTAGTAAAATCATTGGTAAAAATATCTGTCAAAATGATAGGAAAAAAAATAATAATAATAACATGGAGAGAAAATAAATTGTTTTCTTCTTTTTTTTTTGTTCTTTTTTTTTTATCGAGATAGAGAGAAGAGATGAGAGAGGGGGGAAAAAGATTGGGTGGTTTCGCCAGCCATGGAGAAGAGAAGAGGCGGCGGCTAAGTATTAGACCATGGAGAAGAAAAGAGGAAGAAGAAGAACGGAAAAAATAGAGAAGATACACCACCGGGGGAGAGAGAAAATTCGGGTGGTGTTCACAGAAAAGATAGAAAAAGAATGATAGAGAGAAGAGTACCACCACCGGGGAGGAAGAAAATTGGTTTAGTGGTCGCCGGCCATGGAGAAGAAGAGAAGCGGCGGCTAGGTTTTAGGCCATGGAGAAGAAGAAGAAGAAGAAGAAGAAGAAGAAGAAGAAGAAGAAGAAGAAGAAGAAGAAAGAAGAAGAAGAAGAAGAAGAAGAAGAAGAAGAAGAAGAAGAAGAAGAAGAAGAAGAAGAAGAAGAAGAAGAAGAAGAAAAAGGTAGAGAAGATGCACCACCGGGGGAGGGAGAAAATTGGGTGGTGTTCATGAAAAAGATAGAAAAAAGAAAGATATTAGGAATACCACCATCGGGGGAGGGAGAAAATTGGGTGGTCACCGCCATGGAGAAGAAAGGCGGCTAGGTTAAAAAACCTAAACCTGGTGCTCTGATACCATATGGGAAGAATATAATAGGAGAAAGAGAGAAATAATAATACGAAATATAATAGAAACCCCCATTGTATTATGGGTTGATTACATGGAATATATATAGAGAAATATTTCAAGGTAATAGAGTTTGACTAGGTAACTAAATCCTAACTAATCTAGGTAACTCAATCATACTATAATCCTAATATTAGGAGAGTTCTATAATATAATATTCTCTAACACTATATCTGCTGCTAATCCATCTTTTGCAGTGATGTTGAACTCTAAACGGATCAGTTCACCCCCAAGACTAGCTCCCGTTGCCCTTGCTCCTCGTCCCACAGCCTCTGTCGAGCAAGCCCCGACGGTTTTCTTCTTGCCAATTGTGGTAGATCAGTTGAATCGTCAAGTCGACAATACCTTAATCATGAAATTCTTGGCCGGTCTTCCGAGTTTGCAAGATATCCGTTCGCACATCAATACGGAATGGAATTTGGCTTCGGAGCCTACGATAGGTTTCTTGGACCCTCCCCACATAACTATCTACATGGGCTTCGTTCAAGATGCAAAATTGGCTCTTTCTCGTAATTCCAATAACATCAAGAATTGTATGTTTCGGTTGTTTCGCTGACTCCGGAATTTTCAATTGGTAAAGATAGTAGTAGAGTCGCGGTTTGGGTGCGTTTTCCGAAGCTTCCACTCCCGTACTTCAACGCTTCTTCTTCGGAACGAATTGGTGCAGGGTGAGTATTGAGGTCAAATTGGGTGTGTATTGAGGTCAACGTGGCGCAGCAGTTGCGGGAATCGATCTTTATAGGCACTTCTAAGGACGATGGTTGGTGGCACAAGGTTGAGTATGAAGGCAACTATATGTATTGTACCTATTGTGGGCTGTTAGGACACATTGTTGGGGCGTGTCGGAAGAAACAAGGGCTGCCAAACCCTCCCCCTAAGAAATTTTCGTCGATGGGACAGCCTTCACGCAATCTTCGTCGAGGCGAATCGGAGAATGTTTTAAAGGTACCGGATGAAGATAATTGTGGCCAAATAACTGACGCAAGGGCTGATCCTAAAAATCCTTTAGATAAGCTGACTCGTAAAGTTCCTCTAAAGACGCCTGCCTCTGTTGTTTCCCCCAGCAACAAAGACGATTCCCAAAACCCTATTAACCACACAGCTGTTGTTACGGACAAAGCTACCCCCTCTGCAGCCGTTGACGGTGTTGCAGGTCAGCAAGTAGATACGCTAAATGATCCTCTCATACATGTCAATCCCAAAGATGTTTAGGAGGAGAATTCTTCGTTGTCTAGGTCTTCCAAAACCCCGGGAAAACGTATAGAGGTGCAAGATATTCCCATTGTTGTTGATAACCAATTCGATGCATTACAGCTAGTAGGTGAGGAGAATTATATTCTTACAATATATCAATCTGATGCCGAAAAAATGAAGAAGAGGGTATCTCTATGTCTCCGAAATCCGACAGTGAAGTCTTAGAGTTTGGGAGGACTGGAGCTAAGAAGAAAAGGGTTGTTCCTCCTACTAGTAGGTATTACGTTCCACCTACGGATCGAGTTACCAGGTCACAGGCAAAGTTCGCTAACAATCCCCAACTTTAATTATTTTGTGTCTAATATGGAATGCGAGGGGGCCCCGGTTAGTCAGCAAGATACGATAAACCATCTAAAAAATCTAGTGCGTCACTATTGGTAATTTTGAAGCCTAAATTACCGCCATCAAAGTTAAAGAACTTTGCCTGGAAGTTAGTGTTTTCTTCTTATTTGAATGGAGACGAAATTTGTAACATCCCGCACTTTCGGATAACTCGTTTTATATTTTTATTACTTTTCATAAGTAGATTTTACGTTTAGAATTTTTATGTGCTAATAGGATAATTTATTATGAGCTAGCATAATTAAACATGCATTCTTGATGTACTTTATGTGTGACTTAAATTATGTGATTAGTTGATTTATTAGAACCGAATATTTGAAAATTTCACACGAAAAATAATTAATTGAATTTTTTTATATTTTAATTAGATTATTGCATTCTAGAATTTAAATTGGATAGTTGGAATATATATATATATATATATATATATATATATATATATATATATATATATATATATATATATATATATATATATATATATATATATATATATATATATATATATATATATATGCATACACTAAATTTTTTAGAAAAAAAAAAGAATCAATTCATGCATATTAGATAATTAAATGAGTGAATAAACTTAGAAATAAAAAATTTCCCACTCTCATTTTTTTATGTAGAAAGACTCATTAATTGGGAGAATTAAAGGCTTAAGTGGTTTGTACTTTCTTCATTGAGAATGGTACTTCAGTTTACATTTCAATTGAAGACCCATTTACACTCTCTCTCTCCACCTAAGTATTTGAAACCCACTCTCTATCTTCTTCCTCTCTCTAAATTCGGCCATCACCACCATCCCCTCACCAAGACTCCATTTTTACTCAAGCTCAAGCCATAGAACCATCTCCAATCCAACCCATCTAAAGAGCAAATTCCAAGAACACCCCCAAATGCTTGCAAAACTTTATAAATAGAACCCACCCAAGTGAATTTTCATCTTCTCCACCATATCTTAAAGCTCTTAAGAAAACATCATTCTCTCTTCTTCTCCTCCATTTCGAAATTATTAGTGTAGGAAGCTCAAAATCGCTCCTCATTTCCAAAAAGAAGTTTCTTCAATTAGAAGTTGGGTTATTCAATCCACCAATTCCTTCATATTCCCAAGAGAAACTAGGTGAGAATTCCATATTCTTGCTACAAGTGATTCTTCACCAATATTATTTCTTCTTTCTCTTTCTTGGTTCTTAATGGCCGAAAATCTGGGAAGTTATAGTACTTTGATTGTTTATTGTTAGATGATCCATGCATGTAATGATCTAAGCTTTAATTGAAATAATCTTGAAGAACTAAGAATAATATGATAATTTAATTTTTATGCAATATGTGTGTGTGTGTGTGTGTGTATATATATATATATATATATATATATATATATATATACTAGACCTGCGTGATCTTAAGAAAACTTTGATCCATGGTTTTCGTAAACCTGCGTGATCGAAGAAAGTACTTGATCTATGGTTTATTTATAATCTATATGTGCTATATATAAATATATGTTTCTATGAGTATATATATCAACCTACGTGGTTGTAAGTGTACTCCCTTCGGGTCGAGGAAGCTTACGATCCATGGTTTATGATCTATGAGTAATAAGATAATATACTGAGATAAAAACCGAGAATAAGATTAATAAAAATGGAATTTTGTGTGATTGAATTGTTGATGGTTTGAATATTTTGGAAAGGAAATGAAATAAATGAAAATTTGGTGCTACTTGAAAGAAAACTTCAAGTATCTTGAGAAAGAGGGCTTGAACTTTAATTAATGAAACTTGGAGATAGTATTTATAAATAACCGAATGCTTTGAGTTGTTTTGCTATATGTGTAAATATGTGATTCATGTTCTTTGCTTGAGTTGTTATGTGTCTTACATGCTTTTGTGATTTTGTGACTAAACTATGTGCCTTTGTGAAATATGTGGAAATATGCGGCTTATGCATGTGAAAGCTAACTTTGAATATGTGAAATGAAAAATATATACTAACTTCACTTGCCGTTTTTAAAATTGGAAAATCTTGTACAACATAGATCGAATAAGCACGGGGTATGAGGGACCGGTACCCCAAAAATGAGATGAAGAGTGTGTGGTTTGATTCCACTTATGAAACGGGTTCCAAATAAATGAAGGCTTATTGTCTATGGTTTTACTTGATTTTTCAAAGGATATCCGAACGAATATGTTTTTCTCACACGCCTAATCAAGTTGCTTGTATTGAATGAAACTATGTACTAACTTCACTTGCACGTTTTTAAAATTGGAAAGTCTTGTAAAACATAGATCGAATAAGAACGGGGTATGAGGGACCGGTAACCCAAAAATGAGATGAAGAGTGTGTGGTTTGATTCCACTTATGAAATGGGTTCCAAATAAATGAAGGCTTATTGTCTATGGTTTTGCTTGATTTTCCAAAGGATATCCGAACAATTTTTTTTTGTCACACGTTGTATGAGCACTTGAATGAATGTATGTGTAAAATAATGACTCCCTTGTAAGGGATCTACTCTTATTCCTTATGAAATGATGAAAGGAAGGTCTAAGAGGTGAAATGAGAAGGTCTAAGAGGTAATCCGAGAAGGTAAAGGTAAATTGGTAAATTTCCTTAAAGAAATGGTGATTAAGGTATATGTATACTTGTACATGTATGTATATGTATGATTATATGATTCCTTGTCTAAGTGTATTTGATATTCTATGGAATTCTCATTGAGTTTCTAAGACTCATATAGGTGTTGAATTGCTTGTAGAATTACCCGATTTCGAGCCCGAGGTTCGTGGTTGAAGTTGAGTTCGTGGATCAGGAGAAGAGTTCATATGGAGGCATGGTAGATTTTGGGTGCTCTTAATATACTAATGTGGTTTTATTTGTACACTTTTCTCTTAAAGACATTCGACACCGTTTTAGGTGTTTATTATCGTTCCCTTCCGTCTATTGGAGGAACTTACTATTGATGCATAATGTGTAATGTGACATAGGAGTAAGATTACCTATTTTTATTTATGTTATGATAATTCCTCAAAAACTTAACGTAACTTTAGGTCAAGTTTTTCTAAAAACCTTAGAAAATGCCCATCAGCTAGTTATGTGTTGTGTTCTGCCTAGTAATGTAATAATTCGTGTTAATTATCTCCTTTATACATTATTGAATGAAATTTTACATAATCATAGGTCTCTCTGTTAGGTTCATATTGATAGGTCTTTTGCGTTATTTGGATAAGCCATGAATTAATTACGAATTGTTTACCAACTCTGCTCTGAAACAGAGTCATTGTAGTATTTACAATAAAATAGGACGTTTTTGTCACTCAAAAGGATTTATTCTACTTGGGATAAACTCCTAACTTACTAATGTACTTTGGTTTAGAATTTGATGATTTTTGAAATAGTAGGGAATTTATAAAGATTTTTCAAAGGTCACTCCCCTGCTTTAGATTTTAAAATTGTACAGTTGTACCATTTTAATTATTCCTTTCAAATGGCTCAAGGTTTTAAAAACTGTTTTTACTAGGTTATCTAGGCCCTTATTAGAGCATGTGGTAAAAATTTCAAGTGTTTTTCATAAGCGGTTAGAGAGTTATTAATTTGTTTGATTGATAGATCGAAACTGTCAAAAATTTTCTCACTTTGCTAAAATGGGATTTAATCTCTAGTCATGCATGCATAGTTTGTGAAGTTGATTAAGTGAATGTTGTTTGGTAATATGTGGACACTCTTCCTCTGATTCTAAAAGAAAAATTTTGTCGGAATTTTCTATTCCCGATTAATATATTTCAAAGTCTTCCGCTAGCATATTATAAATTACTAAGTAAGTGCAATTAGAAAAGGGGTGTCACAAAATTAACAAATTTATTTGGGTATTATGGAAGTCGGAGCTTGACGTTCAATGCTTGAATGTTTTTGCCCAATGTCAGTCGTCATTCCTCAGCAACCATTATTTACCACCACTTTTATCTATGCCAGTTGTTCATACCGCTTACGTAGAGATCTCTGGGACCATATTATGATCATGAATAATCTTGTTTCGACACCTTGGCTCTTGGGTGGTGATTTTAATACTATAATGGATGCTTCGGAGAAAAAAGGTGGCCTTGCTGACAGTGCCCGAATGGTCGATTTTCAGAATTTTGTCCTTCAAATGAGTTTATTGGATGCTGGTTTTCATGGAAACTCGTTTACTTGGTGTAATAATCGAAAGGTTTAAACAGGGTTTGGGCAACGTCTTGATAGGGTTTTGGTGAATTCTGATTTCCATTTGTTACTTCCTTCTCTGCAGGTTACTCATCTTGAACGAATTTTGTCGGATGCATGCTCCGTTGTCTGTCCAATTTGAAAAGCCTAGGCAATTGGGCCGACGGGCCTTTATCTTTCAATGCATGTGGACTGATCACTAGTCCTTCCAAGAGATCGTCCATCATGCGTGGTCTCACTCTATACATAGCACTCCGTTTTATATATTCCAGAAAAAACTCACTACCGTCTGAATAGCCCTCCAAAAATGGAACTGGGATGTTTTTGGAGACGTGAATACCTAATATTCGGAATTGCAAAGCACACCTTGCATCTCTGGAGGAGGAGCTTCAACATGGCTGGAGTGATACATTTAATGAAGACCTTTTTCGGACTAAGAAACAGTTGAGCCAATTCAAAAATTGGGTGGCCGAAATGTTGAGCTCCAAGGCCCGTCTTGCATGGGATAAAGATGGGGACCGCAACACACCCCTATTCCATGCAAGCATTTAAGATCGGCGTAAGCGATCGGTGATTCAAATATCTCGAGATGACGGCATCATTACCACAGATCCTCATGAAATTGGTGTTTTAGCAGAGGACTTTTTTTGTACTCTTTTTAAAGCGTCGGAGTATTTCATGGATGAGTAGTTATTTGAAGGGGTTCCTTCGTTGGTGAATGACACTATCAATGCTGATTTATGTCGAATTCCGGATATGGAGGAAATTTTTGCAGCCATTAAAGAACTAAATTCAACAAGTTCCCCGGCCCAAGATGGGTTTATGGGTTTTTTCCTTGTGTCCTGCTGCGAGACTATCAAGCATGATGTGGCCAACTATATAATTTATTTCTTCCGGGGAGGTCATATGTTGAAGAAGATGAATCTCACAACCTTGGTCTTAATTCCGAATATTGACAATCCTCGCCACATCAGTGCATTTCGCCCTATAAGCCGTGGCAACTTTTTTGGGAAGATTTTGTCTAAGATCCTAGCCACGAGGATGGAAAAAATTCTTCCGCTTCTTATTTCAGACGAACAAGCTGGATTTGTACAAGGCAGGAGTATCACTTCGCATATTGTCATGGCTCAAGAGCTAACTAGAGATATTGATTGTAAATGTACGAGGGGGGAATGTTATTCTCAAGTTAGATATGGCCAAAGCATATGATCGATTGGAGTGGAGATTTTTTCTTCGAGCGATGCGGTCATTTGGCTTTTCTCACGCTTCGTGTGATTTGATTTATCGGAACATTTGTAACATTTGGTACTCGTTCCGTATTAATGGGGTTATGGTTGGGAGGTGTAAATCGTCGCGTGGGGTTCATTATAGGCCAACAAATTTTGACGTTTAATATTAACCGAAAGATTACGACGAAAGAAATTATCCCGTACAAGGTTGGTTGGAATGAGTTGGCAGTTTCCCATCTCTTATATGCCGATGATATCTTAATTTTTACTAATGGAGAACGTCGTTCTATTGAGAGGCTAATGGATATTTTTCATGTATATGAGCAATCGTCGAGGCAGCTCGTTAATGTATCTAAAAGTCATCTCTATGTTGGTAAATGGGCTGAGCTGGAACATCTCTCTATTGAACAAGCTAGTAAGATTTGGGGAAAGAATTTTCCTCTTACATATCTTGGGGCCCCCAGTTTTACTGGGCAAAGTAAGGCGGAATACTTCGACCACCTTGTTCAGCAAATTAGAGGCAAAATTCAGGGATGGAAAGGCAATTTTTTGTCCTTTGCGGGAGAAGTCACGTTGCTAAAGTCAGTGGTTTCAAGCATTCCCATTTATTCATTGGCTTGTTCTAAAGTTCCTGTTGGAGTTATCAATCAGATTGAGCAACTTATGGCGTTTTTCTTGTGGAGCTCGAGTGGGGATTCGAGAACTCATTGGGTTAAATGGCAGACAATTTGTACGCTTGTTGAAGAAGGGGGTTTGGTTATCCGCTCTCTTAAAGAGGTAATGCGATGTCTTCATGGTAAACTTATGTGGCAAGCTCTTCAAGGTGATTCGCTTTGGGCAAAGTACGCAAAAGCAAAATACTTGGATAAACAATTGACCTCACGCGAAGATCCGCCTCTCCTTTATGGATTTCGATTAATCAGCATGCAGAGATGATTGAGGGTTGTTCACAATGGCTGGTGGGTCGTGGCGATGTCAGTTTTTGGGCCGACAATTTGTTAGGTGAGGCTTTAATTGGTCCATTGCCCTGTGATCACAATCTTTCGGTTTCTAGTGCCATGCACCAACTCCCGGAATTGTTGCCGCTCGTTCCATCTAATATGCACGATAAATTGCAAATGTATCCTTGGACAATGCTCTTGAGGATCGGCTGATTTTTACGCTTACCCAAAACGAGGAGTTTTCATGCAAGGAATATTTTCGATATAGTAGGATTGCCGGGAGATGTCAAGCTTGGCCAGGGTGCATTTGGCATAATTTCCTTGCTCAAAAAACATGTGGTTTTATGTGGAAAATAATCCATCACGCTTTACCTGTTGACCAACGTCTTATTTCTCGTGGTATTTGTTGGTTGTAATACATACACGCAAGTGTACAAATCTGTACAAGTAATAAAGTGGATTTTTAAGTCCAAGTATCGATCCCATATAGAATATTTAATTACTTAATTCTAGACGCTAAATCCTAGCAATTATTATCAAGCCCACCCTACACATTCGAAAGATGATTAATAAACTAAACTAAGCTAAAGAAATTAAAACAAATTAAGAAGACAAGAGCACGGAAGCAATTAAAAACGAAGGTCTAATCAAATAAAGCAAGCCTATGATTTTATTCTCCCCTTATGTGATTATTAATCCACCAATTCCTTCAATTATGCAAGTAATTAACTCGTATTATTAACCTGAGCTGCTAAATTAATCATAACCCGCTTCCGCGTGTATTACGATTCTAATACTCTAGATTCAATTATTGTATTCCTATGCAATTAATTCTAGAACACATCATTAAGCACAAATCTCAATAATGACTACCTAAGAGATTAACTATATACCTATATTCATACCACAAAGGCTCTTCTACCACAGTTCTAATTATTAACCCGATCATCCGATTCATGCAATTAACAATAACATAAAAGAACATAAAGTGGCCAGTTTCACGCACTTAATAAAACAAATAGAAAAAATAATCCGAAATTTAAAACTTGCATAAAATCATAGAATTGGGTTCATAAATCCCACATAGGGTTCAAAATATCCCACATAGGGTTCAAAATAAAATCCTAAAATTAAACGAATTAGCTACTCATAATTAAATTAAAAACGCAAGTAATATAATTCATAGACGATAAATCTATGATTGGAGTCTTCGAATTCTTCGCCTTCGTTATTGCTTCTTTGCTCTTGAATCTGTGTCAAAAGATTGATCCCCGATTGTGTGATTGACTTGGTCTTATATAGGGTGAAAAACTTGGAGAAGAAGGTAGTTTCCTTGTGTAATTAGAATTCCTTTACAACATCTCTAAGTCTTCTCGGACGGCCGTCTGGATTTTCAGTTCAAATTCCAGACGGCCGCTCAATTCCAGAAACTTTGCTCTCTCATGAAAATATTCGGACAACCGTCCGAAATCCTTGTGTATTTCTCGGACAGTCGTCTGGGCTGTAATTCTTTAGATTTTTTACTCCTTCACTTTTCGCCCATCTCCTAAATTGCAGTTTTGACCCCCTATTTATCCAATTCTTCAATTTGTACCTAAAACACAATAAATCAACATTTTAAGCACCAATTATCAATAAAATACACCTAAAGCTCCAATTAAAAGGTATGATTAAGTGTAAAAATATACACTTAACAGTATTCCGCTGGTTTCCAAATGTGTGTGTTGTTCTACGCCTAACCAGGAAGACATTAACCATCTTTTTTTTCGGTCTGAGATTGCGGAGCAACTTTGGATCCCTAAAGCTCAATGCCACTCGTTATGTATGATGGTTAGAGTTGTCGTCGTTTGCAATGTGTTAAGAGAGATCTGGTTGGCTCAGTGTAAAGCGGTTTATGACGATGGAGTAATGAGACGAGAGGATATTATCCGACGTGTGATTTCTCATATTCACAACATGACGACTAATCACGTTCCCAAACAACCATCCACGGAATCCCAACACTATCAGCTTGCGGCCATGGGAATTCGTGTGGGGCAGCCCGCTGTTAAGCGAGGTACATGGCATAAATGGGAGAAGCCAAATCCTGGTGATTACAAGCTAAATACGGATGGATCTGCCACGAATGAGGTATGTTCTAGCGGTGAAATTATTCGGGATTCGACAGGAGCAATTGTGGCGGGTTTCTCTTCATTTTTTGGGGTCTGTACTAACAATTTTGCAGAATTCTTCGCGGTTGTGATAGGTTTAAAGCTCTGTAAGTCTCTGGGCTTATCGTCGGTAATAGTAGAAAGTGACTCGCTATTGGTTATCAATCCTATTCGGAAAAAAAATCGTGGCATGGGACCTCGCCTATGTGTCTCGTCTTTGTATGAAGGAGATCGAGCCTCTATACCAATTTCGGCATGTTGTTAGAGAAAATAATAGTGTAGCGGATCGTCTTGCGAATTAGGCTTACACTCATAAATCTTACCAAGAATTGTTTACCGAATCAAGTTTGCCTAATGAGGCACGTGCAGCTTATATTTGTGATGGATTTGAATTTACTCAAAAAAAAAAAAAATTTGTCCATGAAGAATTTGCATGGGTTGGATGGCTTAGCAGATTGATCCCCATTTAGAGCTTTTTCAGCAATTTTACAATTTTCGAGCTTGCACTTTAGAGTACAGCTCCAATGTTGGGTATCCGCCCGGAGGAGAAATTAAATAAGAATATGCAGTCATAGAATTATCCATAAATCAACACAATTAATTAATAATTAAATCAATGCCAGCAATTTATCAAGACAATAATCAACAACAAATTAACGTGGACATATAAATCATTAAACAAATCAAAAAACCTCTAATTAATAATAACCAGAATTGAGAACTGCTGCATTAGAGCAAATTAAAGAATTAACAGCAATTAAAAGGGAAAATAAAATGAAACCGTTGGCAGAACACAATGGAGAAGCTCCGGCGGCCGTTCGATTTCTCGGCTCAGTCCTCGTTCTCTAAGTCCTCGTCTAAGATCCAAGTGGGGCCTTCAAACACTCACGGTAGCCACACACACGCACACACACAGTGTATTCCAATGAAAAAACCAAAGAAAAATGAAACCCAAATTCAAACCCTAATCTCACCGGTTTACCCCTAAAGAAGTAAGCTTGAATTCATCGAAAAGATTCGAGCTTTTGTTCTAAAAAAAAGGGTTCTCTCTTTCACTGTATTTTTTCCTCTCAAAATACACAAAGTATTCTCCTCTTTCTCGTCGTCTTTTTTCTTCGTCCCCCACACAAAAAGGGAAAAGGGTGCACTTATACGCCAAAATCATCCACCAAACTCACGAAGAATCAGGCAACAAATCACCAAATTTTGTTGAGGATGAGAAGAAAGATTTGTTGAGAGAAAAAAGGGGCAAATTTGAATAATCAATATGCTGAAAAAAACAAAACACCAAGATGGAAAAAAAAAGAGGTGAAGAGAGAGAGAAAGGGAAAACCTAGTGAGATTGGGCTGACTTTAATTTTGAGCTCAAATTTTGTGGGTTGCTCGTAAGTGGGTTGCAAAGTGGAATTTTAATAGGCCATTCACAAAGAATTCATTTGGACCACACTCTACAAATCTCCACCTGGCCCAAATGGATCATTGAGACCTTTTTAGGAGAAACGAAGTCATCATTGCCGAATGACACTACCTGTATTTAATTTCTTCTCCGGGCGGATACCCAACAGTGGTATCAGAGCCATGGCCCAATCTTAACCATGTGGTGGAAATTGCCGGAATCTGTGTGAAATTTCCGGAGGTCTTCGGTACCGAACAAAAATGGTGAGCTCCCGGTGCCCAAATGGCAAGCGGCTCGACGAGCTCCAGGTAGGAGGCTCGGTGTTCCTTTGTTCGAGGCTCGGTGCACTCTGAAACAAAGACGGTGTGAGCCCCAGGTCCAAAATGAGGGCAGGCTCGGTGGTCCTTTATTGTCCGACTTATGTGGTCCTTTGTTCGAGGGAAGGATTGTTGAGGTGCCAACAATGTCCCACATCGGTTTAATATGGGAAAGATCACTCCTTTATAAGAAGAGGATAGCAACTCCATTGGTATGATGCTTTTTGGGGAAACCCAAGAGCAAAACCAGTTGGGCCCGGCCCAATCTGGACAATATGATACCAATGTGGAGTTTGTGCTATCCCGACGGGATCCAACATCCCAGATCGTTTTTTTTTTTGTTTTTTTACCCCTCTTTGGGGCATTTGTGTAATAACCTATATGGGTCTCGTTCTGTTTTTTTATTACCATTGTAGGGGTACTCTTTCTCCTTGTGTAGGCCCTCAACATTTTAACGAGGCCCCAAAACTCTTATGATTAATGGAATAATAAAATCTTCTGGCAAAAAAAAAAAAAAAAAATTGTTTGAGACAGTAATATTACTGTCTACTGTATTAATTAATTTTATTGTCTTGGCTTGCAATTTTGCTGTCTTTGACCGTAATATTATTGTCTCCGACCGTAATATTAATGTCTCATGGAATAATATTACTGTTTGGGACAGTAATATTCATTATATTACTGTCCCAAACAGTAATATTATTGTCTGAGACAGTAATTTAGCAGCCAAGACAGTAATATTAATTAAAATATTTTTTTTAATATAAAATAAAATATCAAAAAAAATAAAAAAAAAATCAACGTCGGAGACCAGCAATCAACGGCGGTTGACCGGCCAGAAAAAAAATTCAGGAAAGAAAAAGTTTTCAAAAAAAAAAGTCAACGTCGGAATCTGGCTGGAAAAATAATTCAGAAAAAAAATATTTTCTTAAAAAAATTATTTTTTCAAAAAATTATTAAAATGGGGATTAATATGATATATTTGTTTAAATCCGGGGTCAATGTGTAATATTGAGAAAGTTAGAGTATAATGGATGGAATTGATAAAAATTATATTATGAAGGGTATTTTAGACTAAAGACATGAAGATGAGTTTATTTGAAAGACTATTTTTTGTGTGGACCAGTGTGCATTTAAGTTCCTTGTCATATCTCTTTGCCATTTGATCTTAATTATTATTCGGTAAACAAAGTCAATCTTGTTTCTATTATGTATAATGTATTAGACTATAATGCCAACGTCTGAACTCCTCTCAGACAATATAATTCTTCAGAACATGCTGCAATACATTTATAAATTTCTGAAAGCTTATAATAAATCTAATAATTTAACATAAAAGATCAAATATATGAACTTTATTTTTATTATATTTAATTATATTAATTTCGTTTTTCCAATCCTTCGTCCCTATTTTGGTTGAATTGCAGTTTACCATTAAAAATAGGGGAAATGTGGGATAACCCCCTACTTTTCAAAATATATATGAGAAGGCCCAATGTTTTTTTCTCTCTAAGGCAAAAACCCAGATTCTGAACTTAATTAGGTAGACCCCCCTGAGGACATAGGATATGACTATTTTACCCTTATTTTCTGTTTTACTGGGCAAGGATATTTCCTAACGGTATAGAAGGAAGCAGCTTATTTTTCTCCCTCTCTCTCGGCCTTGTTTCTCACGGTGATTTCTCTCTCTCGCTTTCTCCATCTCAATCGCTTCCTTATACGATTGGGTAGGGTTTCAGATTTTTGGGTGTTTTAGCGTGAGTTGCGATCGAGGTTCAACTTTCTCCATTTCAATCGCTTCCTTAAGGTTGGTTTTTTAAATTTTTTTTACAGAGATTTCATGGCTCGTTTTTGTTTATGATCATGATGCGCGGCTGGGTGTTCGTTGATTTTTCAATTGTGATTTTGCGTTTTCCTGTGTTTTTGTACAGTTTGGGGTTTTTATTGGTCAATTGTGTTTGTGTTGATGCATTTCGATATTATATTGTTTTTTGATTTTTTTAGAGATTTGTAATTATATATACCATAGTAGTCATGTTTAGCATCGTAGACCTGTTGCATATACATAATTGTGTCGTTTTGATTTTTTCAGATATTTGTATTTGATATATACCAGAGTAGTCATGTTTAGTCATATACATAATTGTTTTTTTGAATTTGTTTGTGTATATTTTTTGATTTGTATTGGTATACACAAGAGTAGTCATGTTTAGCATCATAGATCTGTTGCATGTCAGGATAGTTAAATATATGTTACAGTAGTCATATACAGTACTTTTTGTTTACAGGGCCAGAATGTCTACAAATATTGTACTAATAATGAGGTTTGGAGAATTATTTGGTGTGAGAAAATGTGTTACTTCCTTTGGATTTCAAGAGTTAGTTGGATACGTAAGGGCCAAATGGGGCTCGTTTCACCAGAACACCATGTCTCTCACGTATACGGTTGTTGGTCATGGGGAGGGTGTGTTGTGTGATGATGACGATGTGTTTTACATGCTGTCGTTAGCGCGCGAGATGTCTCTTGATCGTGTTGAAGTGAGTGTTAAACAAAGAGAGGGAGTTGTTCCTGATGTGGTATCAAGTGTATCATGTTTGTCTAATCGGGCACAACTGCATGAGGAGGTTGCGTTCGAATTTGGTCAAGGTAGTGGAATCAATCACTTGCAAAATGCTGGAATGTGCGGTCAAACTCAGTTGATGAGTGCTAACTGGGCTGATTTGATCAAGGATGTTGGTCAAGTTTTTCGTGGAGGTGCTGTGGAGTTTAGGAAAGCTTTATGCATGTATTCGGTGGAAACTGGATTTGAGTTTAGGAAAGCTTTATGCATGTATTCGGTGGAAACTGGATTTGAGTTTACATACGTTAAGAATGAGCGTGTACGTGTCACAGCTGAATGCAGACACAGGACAGTAAAGAACTGTATGTGGAGGATACACGCATGCGCATCAGTTGAGAAGGCCAATGGTTATTTTTATATAAATAAATTTGAGAAGCATCACAATTGTGGATCTTCTTTTGGGTCGTCAAGGCAGAATAGAATGACGTCTGACATTATTGCTAGTATGATAGTTAATTTGGTACGAGCGAAGCCAGACATGGTTGCTAATGATGTTGTTGTGGATATGAAGCTGAATTATGGAGTCGACATTAGCTATTATGTGGCTTGGAGGTCTGTCACGGCAGGGAAGCAACATGTTTTTGGTGATGATACTAGTTCATACTCACACTTACCGTCGTACTTCGAAGAACTTGGTCGTACCAATCCGGATAGCGTTTATAATCTTGACATCGATGCAGATACGATGAAGTTTCGACGTTGTTTTTTTGCTTTTGGTGCATGCTTGTCGGGTTTTAAGTCATGTCGACCGTCACTCTCCCTGGATGGAACATTTCTGCACAACAAACACAAGGGCATTTTGTTAACTGCAATTGGGCAAGATGGTCATAATAGTAAGTTTTTGTACCTTTTAATGTGATTTATGACTATATATGACTATATATGACTATATATGACTATATATGACTATATATTACTAAGGCTGTTGTTGTTTCCTTTTTTACACAAAATTGTACCCAGTTGCATTTTGCATAGTTAGTGAAGAATCTGATAGCAATTGGGCTTACTTTCTTACTCATTTGAGGGTTTGCATTGGAACGGATCGTGTGGTGACGTTTTTCTCGGATCGCAATCACGGTATTTTGGATAGGGTCAAAAATATATTCCCTGATTGTCTTCATATATACTGCTTGTATCACATGCAATTAAATTTGTCAAGTAAATGTAGAGGTTGTCCATCTGGTTTTCGAAAGAAGATGGCTCATTTGTTTAATGCTTGTGCCTACGCTCCTACGAAATCTGAGTTTGATGTGCATATAAAGGAGTTTATAGAAACTGGAGGTACAAGGATTAGAAATTTTATAGCAGACCTTCCGTATAACAACTGGACTTGTGCACATTTTGAGGGGAATAGATATGGGCAGATGGCATCTAGTGTTGCAGAATCGTGGAATATGAAGATTGGCGTCATTCGTGGTCTGCCTATTACAGATGTGGTTGATGGTCTTAGGAGTATAATGATGGTGGAAATGTTTGTAAGGGCAGAGGAGGCTGCGGTTATGTCAACTGTACTTTGCACTCCCATTCAGGGTGCTGTTAATAAACTAGTACATGACAGTAGAGTTTTGATAACAAAGAGGGCATCGGAGTACATTTACGAGGTGCTTAGTACTCCAACAGCTGTTGTTGACATTCGCAACAGGTCGTGCACGTGTAGAGCGTGGCAAGTCAACGGTCTGTCGTGTATACATGTTGCGTGTGTTCTGTTCCATAACAAAAATGATGGTTATGCATATGTTGACTACTATTACACTGTTGAGTGTTATAAAACCACGCATTCGCACAATATTTATCCATTTGTCAAGTCAGATTTTGATGGTGATTTGCCTTAGGTTAGACCTCCAGATTATCATATTCGGTGTGGCAGGCCGAAGGTGAAGAGAATTCCTTCGAGAGGTGAGAAGGTTAAGAGGAAGATAAAATGCAGCTCATGCAACCGTATGGGCAATCACAACAAGAAAACGTGCAGGAGGCCTCTATGAGACTTGAGTGGAACAGAAATGTGTTTCAATTTCTTTTTTTCTTTTTTTCTACCGCCTTGAATTTGTGTGGAACATAGGTTGTGAATTTTTTTCTTGAGTTTCCAAGTACATGATCTGTTTTTTTAAGTAATGAATTTCGCTATTACTGATACATGTAAGTACAGTTTTCTGTGTTTGGATTCTAACACCTGCAGTCACTTAGTCATATGAGTATTTACAACTACGGGGTCTTAAATAGTCATATGACTATGTGACTATAGGTAGGGATGGCAGCGGAGCGGGTACCCTCGAAAAAGTGCAATACCAGAACCATTACCATTTAATATAGCTCAAACCATGACCATACCAAACCCATTTAAAAAGTTCATGGAAAAACCAGAACCATTACCGCGAATATCCGGGTACCCACGGGTACCCATCTACCATTTAAATTACGGTAATAAAAAATAACTTTGGGTCCGATAACGTTTAAGTAACTCTCAGAAAAGAGGAAGAAAAAAAGAAAAGAGAAAAAAATATATCCTCCCTAAATTATTTAATACTTTATTTAAAATTTTGCCAAAATATCTTTTTTATTCATATTTTGTTGAATTAATATATATATATATATATATATATATATATATATATATTAAATGGTCGGGTACCCATGACCGTGAAGGTAAAACCAGAACCATACCAAAACCATGACGGTTTTCTTTTCTCTTACCAAAACCATTACCAAACCCTAATGGTTTCGGTAACGGATTTTAAACGGAGCGGATACCCGCGGATAGCTAGCGGTTCGGGTTTTTTTGCCATCCCTAACTATAGGTGACTATGTAGTCACAGGTAGTCATATTGTCATCTGACCTAAAAATATAAATTATTAATAAGTAGTCATTGATAGTCATACGACTTTGTGACTATAGGTGACTACGTAGTCATAGATAGTCATATTGTAATCTGACCAAAATATGTAGATCATAAAGAAGTAGTCAACGATAGTCATAAGACTATGTGACTACCACAATCGCTTGAATCATCTGCTTGTTGGGGTGAGTTATTTACCTCATGCAGCGGTGCGTTTATGGGAATGGCGGAGATGTTAAACTTCCTTGCTGTGTTTTCGACATACATTTTCTGTGTACATGAATGAATTAGATATTTGTTTATTAAATAGGTAGTGGCTGGAAATAAATAGTCAGTAGTTGTTTACCATGTCGGTGGCGTCAATTAGGTATGGGTCCTTAAGACCTTTGCGAGGATGTAATGAGTTGTAGAAACGCCACTCATTTGAATTTCTGTCCAATATTAACAATGTCCAGTGGTTAGCCCCGATTTGAGGATTACCGTCGGAGTGTAATGGGAAGATGAGGTATCTATGTTTGCTAACTTCTGCTGGTATGCGGAATGTTTTATTTTTGGACTGCCTCAACGATGTCTGTTTGAACTACTGATTAGTAGCCACGGGAAAACATATACTTCTTTTCTAAAAAAACAATTACAAATATATTATCGACTTTGTACCAGTAGCATGCTGGTGAACGTCATGCTTGTTCCTTTAAGCGACTCATAAACGCTACCTTCAAACAACCCTGCAGCTTGCTGATGTCCCAATATCTCGCAGTAAGCATCTATAACCTGTGATTGTACAGTGTTATTAAATTTGTGTACATAATGTGGGCAGGATGGTTTGTACAATGTTATTAAATTTGTTTTTACCTCGCCCGAAATATCTTCATTTCTGAGGATGATAAAGATGTCGGCCATCCGAACATGAATATTGCCATCTGGATTCTTCCACACTGTTCTACTGCATTTATAAACATTTTTGAAGTATGAATAAGACATGTGATTGTGCAGTCATGGGTAGTCATGGGTAGTCATATGACTATATGACTACTCTTGCCTACATATATAAATAGTCATAGAGAACTAGTACCATAGTCATGTAGTCATATGACTATATATGACTATATGAAGTAGTATAATATTTCATATAGATGACTGGATATATGACTGTAGTTAGAGTTTACTTACTTCCCATGCACTATTTCATCTGCCATTGTGTTTATTATTGCCTTGTCTCTCGCACTCATGCTGATGAATGGGTTGAATTTTTTGTATCTGAAATCTCTACGTGCTTTCTTGGTGCTACGTGGTGTTACTTCATGCTTTTTTGACCTAGTACGTTTCCCCACTGCAGATTTCGGGTCGTTTAGCTTGGCCTCGATATCTTCCTCACATATCTCAAAGTCGCTGTCCGAATGAATCGGTGGGCGCACATCAAGTGCCTTTGCATATTCTGCACAATTAGCTTCCAACTCGGCTATCTTTTCATCCCTTTCTCTAATTTTCTCAAGATGAGTTTTCTCAGCTGATTTTAGGAGGGTGATTTCAGCTTCCAAGAAGATTTGGGCTGCTGTGTGCTCAGGCATGTTTGTGAGTGAGATATTTTCTGCTTCAAGCTCTTGTGTCAGCGACAAAGGTTTTTCGGGTTGTACAGTTGTTGTAGCATTTGTCAGCTCTTCAAGACGTTTGATGAGGGATTCATTCTTTGCCTTCAGTTCTGCATTCTCTTTGATTTTCTCTTGCAGCTCACTTTGGTTGGGTTGTGTTTGGCTCAAGATATTGAAAGACGGCCCATCAGCATTGCTAAGCGCGACCTCGTCCTGTAGTTTTGCAAGTTGAAAAGCGACATGTGCCTTTTCGTCAACAAGTACCTGCTTGTCGTTTTTTAGCATGACTATCTCCATCTGAAGTTCTTCTACGACAGCTTGCAGTTGCGACACTTGGGCCTCCTGTTCTGTCCTTTGTTTTGTTTCTACCTCCAATAGCCTCTTTGTTTCATTCAGCTCGCTTGTGATCTTGAGTTCATCTGACGACTGCTGCTTTTTGTACCAGTTTTTGATTGGGACATTCTCGTCAGAATCAGAAGGAGTGGCAGAATGAACACTAGCATTGCTGTTGTTGTTATCGTTGTTTTGTTCATCGTTTGCATCATTGCTGATATCGTCCAGGACCAAGTTTCCATCTAAGATTTGTTGTTCTTGCTCTGTTGGGATCAGCGGATTCTCAGTGACGAGTTGTGGATCGATATCGTTCATGTCTTTGTTGCTCAATGTAGATGCAAGCTTGGATATATCCCACCGCCGAAATCTTGGAAAAGCAAAATGAGCCAGCGGAGGCACGATTGCTACATGCTCACACATCCAATAGTGCGTAAATAAACATAAACAATTAGTCATATTTGTGAATGTACATTACAACAAGTGACTATATGTGAATGTACATGACAGCATGTGACTATAAGTGAATGTACATGACAGCAAGTGACTATAAGTGAATGTACATGACAGCAAGTGACTATAAGTGACTGTACATGACAATAAGTGACTATAAGTGACTATTCATACTTACCAGCACAAGTGGTATGCAACCATGGACTTTGTCATGTTTTTTTGCTGTGTGGATTTGCTTAACCAAGAAATCCGTTATCCCCCTGGTCCAGTTGAAGTCATTTGTTTGGTCGATATCATCGCAGTACTTGAACATCCACTGTTGAGTGTAGATATTACACTCAATACGTTTACTTTACGTGGATCTTTTGTTTAGATTTAATTATATTTGTGCTTTAATTGATTGATTTTGTGTTTTATAGGTGAAAAACGAGAATTAGGTGTCCATGAAGGAAAAAAGATCAAAAAGAAAAGAAAAAGTTGTAAATAAGGAAACAAATCAAATTGGAAGAAGGAATCTCGCCACAGCTTTGACAGTGTCCACGATTTCGAGCATATCTCTCTCATACGAACTCCGAATTAGGTGATTGTGACGGCATTGGAAAGCTAATTTCAAGGGATACAATTCTTATTTACACAACATTCCAAAATTCGAACTCTAACATGGCACAAATTGACGAACAAATCCTGATGCAGGAAAGTGGCGGAAATTGATTCCTATTAGGTTTCCACTACTTCCTTATCAATAAAAGCCTATAAAAGCAACAAGTCTCTACACCATAAGCACGAAAATTTTACACCAAAAAACACGAAGAACGAAGATCAACGAAGACTCAAGAATAGTTTTTCTTATTTCTTTTATTTTTATTTTTTTTATCATAAGAATTACGAGTAGCTAAGTTTTTAATCTAGGATTTTATTTGAACCCTATGTGGTAATTCGAACCTCTTTTTCTACTTTTATGCAAGTTTAAATTCCATGATTATTTCTTCTATTTTGATCTTATTTAGCGCATGAACGTAGCTAATTTATGTTGCTATTGGTTATTGTTAGAATTGATTGACAGATCGTTTTAATAATTAGAACAGGGATAGAAGAGCCTTCGAGTAGTTTTCACCGGATGAGTGTGTCAATTGCATGTATTATCGTAGACATATAGATAATACCTTAGGTAGCCGTTTACGAGACTTGTTATTTAATGCTTTATTTATACTAGGTTTGCATAGACATATAGTGAATCTTTTATGAATAATAGACTTATAATACAGCGACAGCTGGTTATGAGTAATTTCGTGTCTTGGGTTAATAATCGGGAATCATAACTTGCATGATAGGGAATTAATTTGGTGAAGAATTATCGCATAGGGGGAAGATAAAATCCTAGATCCGTTTTATATTGATATTTTCTCGTGTTTAATTGCTTTCTTAATTAGTTTAATTTATTTAGTTAATTAATTTGACAACCCTGCGTAGGCTGGATAAAAATCGTAATTGTTAAGATTTGGTACTTAGGATTAAATAATTTGCGTATTCCCTGTGGGATCGACATCCGACTCTCACGAGTCTACTTTACTACTTGTTTGCGATACGTACACTTGCGTGTTGGTATTTAGCACCCAACATCAACCAAGCTACGATTTCAGCTGAAGTGTTGAAAAGGACAGTTGACATAAGGTGTAGGATTATTAATCTGACCACATCTTTAATGTCTTCATCGTCATCGCTATCTATCCACTGCAGAAGCTGGTGTTTCAAAGTTTTTTGGTGGAGCGATGGGTGTGCGGCAAATCTTCGTGCTGCGAGTCCTTGTTGCGGCTTCCTTGACCAGTCAAAAGTCATTCGTGTGTTGCCAGATTGGATGCCAAAGATTAACTTGCAATCTTGTGGTGTGATTGTAATATTTTTGCCTCCTATATGGAATGCCCTTTCTGTTTTGTTGTATGACGTCATTATTTTGAAAGTTCCATTCTGTGTGCCTGCGACGTCATCTCTGCTGAGTTTGTGTTTCGCGAATGGTAGAACGAGATGGTAGAATGGGGTACGGCGAAGACATGCATAGTGAGGTGGTCGTAGGTGTATATCTTCGAAGAAGGTCACGATTGATCGCATGTTGGCTCTGTATTGTGTCCATTTTCCCTTCTTACGTCTGACTAATTGTTCATTTGTTTCAGTATCTGCATAAAGATGTTTTTATATATGTTAGGGTGTGAACATGACTGCTAATATGTAATCTTGAAAATAACACTCACACACAAAACACACATGAGGTAGTAAGCAGGATGTAGTAAGAATGAATGTGACTACATATGCAAATATGACTATGTAGTACTACCCATGAAAACAACACCCACACACAGGAAACACACACAAAAGATGAAGGATGTATGTGACTACACATGAATATGACTATCCAGAACTAGCCATGACAACAATACTCACAACAACAAAAAACAGCACAATTGCTTCAGCAAAGGATGGATGTGACTATAAATGAAAACAACACCCACACACAGAAACATCACAAATGCTGAAGTAGAGGATGGATGTGACTATATATGAAAACATGACTATGCATTACTACCAGTGACAGCAACACCCACAAACAAAAACAGCACAAACAAAACAACATCCATGAATGTGACCACATATGACAATATGACTACGAAGTACTACCAATGAAAACAACACCCATACACAAAAAAGCACAAAATTTGTGGCATGCATGAATGTAACCATATATGCAAATATGACTACGAATTACTACTAATGGAAACAACAACCAGACACCAAAATTGGATACATGACTACGGTTTTATCACAAATTTGTGTATTTGAAGTAGTGAGATGGTTGAAGTAGGGTAGTACCTGTTGATAGGTTTTCGGTATGTGTCATTTTTTCCTTTCGATTACGGCCTGGAAAAAAATGTTTGAAGGGGGTTTTAGGTACCAACGGAGGGGGAAAACAAAGTATATTGTTGTAATGTAGCCATAAACTTACGTTTTGCCGGTGCCTTCTTCGCCATTGGTAGAAGGTGACTACTGTTGGTGGTATACGATTTTGACGAGCGGAATTTGACTAGAATTGCGGTTGTTTGGGTTGCTATCGACGAAGATGCCTAGCCTTCCTCGGTTGGGTTGCCGTTTCCGGTGAATCTCCGTAGCGAGAAGATGGGTGCGATTTTTGCAGAGAGAGAGGTTGATTTTTCCGGTGGTTTTTTGGTAGGTTTTGTTAGTGGAGGGACGATTGATTTGGGAATTGATTTTGAATTTTGTGTAATTCCGTATATGGGCTGGGTTTGGGGTTCAGGGGTAATTTCTGGTTTTTTTGGGCCAGGGGTGTATCTCAAAGAAAGATTTTTAGGGGTGGACTTATGCCTATATATTTTACATTCTAGGGGTGTATATCTAATGGACCCTTAAAAATAATAAAATTCAATTTATTACAACTTTCATTCAAATTAAAACACGAAATAAAATTACATTACAATAAAAATACAGTATTTCAAGTTAAAACATTACATAGAATGAAAAAACAAATACGTATCTTTTTGGTAAAGTTTCTATTGTTGGTATATACATGGGGTTCATTCCACACCCTACACCCGGTGATAAATATCGGATAGGTCTTTTGCTGACACGTAGTATATTTAATTATTTATTATATATTCTCCCACTTGGGTTAACGTGTAAGGGTTTTAAAAAAATAAAAAATACACGTGTGACCAGGAGAACCACCCAATATTATATTTATCACTGGATGTGGGATCGAAGGAGCGATAGATTGGTTATAATTTGCAACTCCCAAATAACCAACCACCTTCTACAAAATCACCGACCTCCGTTCTTTGCCAGTGCTTCTGTGTTTACTGTTTATTGAAACAAAAAATACAAATTAACAAACTGGATATATTTATATTCTTCCTCCGGCCACTTAGCTACATGATTATCAATATGTTATACTTTTGGTGGGAAAAAAGGAAAAAAATTAATTACAATGACAGGATAGTATTTTAAGCTGGTTGATTAGAAGATGGGGGCGGCGCCGGAGATGAAAATAATGGTGGGGATGGAGATGGAAGTAATCGCAGTGGGGGTGGCGGAGGAGATGAAAATCGAAATGGAGGTGGTGGAGATGGTGGAGATGGTGGAGGTGGTGAAGGTGGCGGAGGTGGTGGAGATGGTGGAGGTGATGAAGGTGGCGGAGGTGGCGGAGATGGTGGAGGTGGTGGAGATGGTGGAGGTGGTGGAGGTGGTGGAGACGGTGAAGGTGGAGGAGGTGGTAGAGTAGAATTTGAAGGTGGTGGTGGGGGCGAAGGTTCAGGTGAAGGGGGTGGTGGAGACGGCTGAGGTGGTGGAGGTGGGGAAAGTGAAGGTGGTGGAGGAGACAAATTTACATAAGGAGGAGGTGGAGATGGTGGTGATGGTGGTGGTGGTGGTGGAGGAAAACCGTGTACATAAGGAGGTGGAGGTGGAGGAAATTGTAGTGGTGAAGGTGGATACTTATAAGGTGGCGGCGTACATGGTGAACGTGGTGGAGGAGACTTGTATACATAAGGCGGAGGATGTGATGGAGATGGTGGTGGAGGGGACTTGTATACATAACGAGGTGGTGGTGGTGGTGGAGGAGGAGACTTGTATACATAGCGAGGTGATGGTGGTGGTGATTTGTAAACATAAAGAGGTGGAGGAGATTTGTTCATATGACGATGTGGTGGAGGTGATCGGTATACATAACGAGGCGGCGGTGGCGGTGGTGGTGGAGATTTATATGCATAATCTCCTTTCTTCTTAGCTGCTACAATATTTGTAGCTAATACAAAAGCTATAATTAGGACAAATACTAATCGAATATGCCACAAATTAGTTGCCATTAATTTTGGCTCAACACCTCTGCTATAAGCGTTTCTGCTTTGTGTTTATTCATATAATGATAAGGGAAAACCCTTTATATATAAACACATAGATATATATAAATATATATTATATTATTGGAATCATTATATATTCTTACTAATTATAAAAAGGTAATTAATTAGGTAATGGGATTCCACTAATTAACCATTTGGAATAAACTAAGACAAGTCAATGTGAACAGATGTTCAATTCATTAGGATGAGAGATGGGAAAAATGTATCTGGCAAATTTTCCTTAAATAATTTGCTTAAATAATGCAACCACACATACAAGTTGATATATATTAAACTTGTCTTGTATAAACATAATATATATATATATATATATATATATATATATATATATATATATATTAAGGGCTCGCATTTTTCTATTTGAATTCCTAGAAACAAGTAATATGGATAGATATAGAATAGATTGCAAGTGATGGTGTAGGATCTACACCCTCAAAAGCTCCTTCCAAGCCCAACTTCCTTGACCGTCGGAAAATCCACAGAACATCGGTCATTCCCCAGAGAAGATGAATCCGACGGATGAAGAGAATAAATTTAAAGAGAGAGAAAGTTTGGAAGAGAGTATCAAAGTGTTTTCATTCATTTAAATCGTGACACTAATAGGGTGTTTACATTCATTTATATAGAGGGTTTCTAATTAGACATTTCCTAATTTAGAATCTCTTTATTCGGATTGATTACATTGATTGTTCATCTTAATTTATACGTTCCCTCTATCTATTTAGGAAGAGTATCTCCGAGTCTTCTGCTTCTAACGACTCTCGTTCAGCTCGCCACCTATGACTTCATACTACTCTTTTTATGCGAGCCGAGAAGTAGTAGTGAACTTTATCCATGCGAGCTATATGCCAGCGAGCTCTATATGTTAAGCTCTTCGTCGGCGAACATCTAGCCTGCCTTGGTTCTTGTCATTCATTGGGTTTTTTGCCCAATAATCCTAGTTTTGAGGGTCCGGCCCAAGTATGCCAAACTCACCCTCATCATCTACTCCCCCATCTTCTATAGTGGACCGAACAAAGTGGTTCACTGGAGAATATAAATAGAGGTTCGAAATTCAGAAGAAAAATCTAATAACCGAACTCTATGAGAGAACCAATAAGTAAAGACCATATAGGTCAAATGAGCTAGGACTATTCAAGAAGTCCAATAAGCTAGGACCATGCAAGAAATTCAATAAGCAAGGACCATTCAAAAAGTCCAATAAGTGAGGGGATCCGGTAATTGAAGACCATAAAGTAGAAGACCAATAATGTTTTGGGGGTCGGCTCGGTTTAAGAGCACGGCCGATCACCACCGGGATTTTCAACCCCATAAATAATATAGTTTGGGGGGTTAGCTCGGTTTAAGAGCTCGGCCAAACACCTCCAGGATTTTCAACCACAGATGTTATATATATTGGGGGCGTCCACCAGGGCGTTCGACCATTGATTTTGATCATTGAGGATTTCGAACCGAACATTGAGGCTATGACTTCGAACCGAACATTGAGAACTTCAAACCTTTATTTTGATCGCATGTGTTTATTATTATGCACATGGGACGGCTTAATACTGGTTAATAATTAATATTTTGTGGGCGGAGGTAAGCCCCCTAGGAGTCAAGATAACCCTCGGCAAACAAAAAGTTTCAGGGGCGGAGATAAGCGGAAATAAGCGTCGAGGGAGTCGACAACCATGAGCGAACGATTTTTGTTTTGTTAAGTAGCGAACACATTAATATCGAGCTCCAATAGATAGTGGAGCTGCAAATACATGTGAGCTTGAGCATATTTGAGTTTAAGAAAATAATAAAATTGGAGCTTCGACTCATAAAATGAATCAAATAAATATGTATTTCATGAAACTAAATTTCAACGGACAAGATGCAAGCTTAAGAAATTATAATAAATGACAAGCTCTCTATAGATAATGCACACTTCAATAAAGGCGAACTCATAATAATTGATGCAACAAATAGTTTTGTGCGTAAGAAATTCGAGCTAAAAAGTAAATAAATATGAACTCATAGAAAACGCACCAGAAGCATATTTGAGCTATTAATGCGAGCTTAGCTTATTCGAAAATTTTATGAAGTGACGAGTTTAAAAGACTCGTATAATACCTACAGACATTATACTCAGTGGTGGATCCATGATTTTTGCCAAGTGCATATCTTTACCACCTCAACTAACTGCCTTTTCTATGAACTTATGTATAACAGTACAATTTGTTTAAAATTAAGGGTGTGCAACTGCACAACCTAGACCATAGCCAGATCCGCCACTGATTATACTATTGCATGCGGCCAAAGAATATAAATCGAATTGCAGCTTCTTATATCATGTATCATATTATGCGGTGAACAATAATTTTCATAGATGATGACACTAGGTGATCTATGAAAATTATTGTTCACCGCATAAATTAGACATCTAAAATCTCAAATTCATTCTAATGCATTATGTATATCAGTCAATCATAAATTATACCGAAGCAAATCTGCAGACCCAATAATTAGCAGATTAATTATTCAAAATATTTAATAGAAATCTTCAAAACATGCTATCATGTGAGCTCAAAACGCATTAATGCGGAAAGAGTAATATTGAGTTTGAGTGTAAAGACACTTATCTCCAAGGGAATGGCAGTGGATGGATGCTATGGAGGAGAACGTGGGCTCGATCAAGAAGATGATCAAGGTAATGGCAGCAGCACTCCAGTGCAGGACAGACGACGTCGTCGAGCCACGACCATTCCCACCCTGGCCTCGTTTTGACGGAGCATCTTCCTCCAGCACGGCCGCAGAAGAAGTTGCACGAGCGGCAGCCACCACACTGGTGAGGCCCGTCTGGGAAGAGCACGAGCGTGGACTTTGAGAGGACGAGGACTCAGCTATCGATGAAGACCATGACATCTAGGGACGTTGTGTTTTCTATCCCTTTTATTTTTTATTCTGCTTTTGAGCATATGGACTATGCTAGCGCTAGAGTTTGAGTTTGAGGGTGGTGTTTGTTGAACCTCTTTTTTTTTTTTTTTTTTTTTTTTTTTTTTTTTTTTTTTTTTAATTTCGTTTTTTTGAGATAAGTCGTTGGATTGATATTTCGTTTACGATGTATCTTTGCTAGAATTTGTTTTTATTTTATTTTATTTATCTTATTTTGATTTGGTCTTTTGCATGCATATCATATAATTTAGTTTCGTTTATGTATTTCGATTTCCGTAATTGTATTATGTTTGTCACATGCATTTCATTCAGGATCGAGTGTAAGTTGCATTTCCGGGTTCTATTGAAGCAAAGCAATTAATGAATTAGTATATGGGCTAGTTGATTTTAAAATTAAACTTTTGGATAACTGGCTAATTATAGATGAACCTTCCGACTGTATTTTTGCAACTTGTGTGGATAGCCTTTCGAATCCTTTCCGATTAAGCTTGAGCGCACTTTTCTGAGGGGTATAATGGTCTGAGGTTTGGGGGGCGAGTTAGAATTGAATTATGTGTTCACGATTTCCAGTTGTTGGCTAAAAGTTCTATCTATGGTCTTTACGTTTTTTTATGTTATTCTGTTAAATATATATATATATATATATATATATATATATATATATATATATATATATATATATATATATATATATATATATATATATATATATGAAGAAAAAAGAGAAAAATAATAATTTGTGGTATTGTTGTGATTCACGCTCTGATTTCCCCACCTTTCTGACTCAAGCTTAACCCATTGGGTGCACCTCGTCGCCTAAGTCTCTCGAGCTGTGGGGGTTTCTTGGACTAAAGTTCGATACATGGGTCAGGGAGATACAACAGTGGTGTCGAGCCTTGCACGAGTCACGATTATGCCCGTTTAAAAAAAAATGAAAAAATAAAAAAATTGTGATGAAAATCACCAAAAATATTGTTGTTATCATTTCTTATATTGAATAAATAGACCTACTTATGCCCAACTCGAGTTTTTGAATTTCAGAATCAAAACTTGCTTTTCACCCACATTTCTACTCAAAACCCTCGATAATTGTGTTTATTGTTTAATTACGGATACTTGAGTCTATCTTTCATTTTGGTGTAGAAACAACTAATTGCGTCGGTAGGAAAGTCGAATACCTTAACCCGTATGCCATTCTAAGATTTTAAGTTATCTAGCTCGTTTTATCTTTGGAATTAATTGCAATGCTTTGACCAATCCGACAACTTTGTGGGTGTGTTGTCCTAAAACCCTCACGAGACACAACTTGTCCTTTGGGGGTACCCAGGGGTTCAACGGCTTGTTGCATACGCTAAATGCAATCGTGATTCCCTACGTTAGTGGCCTAGTATAGTTTGTTGTTTTTATTTCATTTTTGTTGTAGTTTCAATTTGATTTACTCGGGACGAGTAAAGATCTAAGTTTGAGGGTGTGATAAGTGTTCGTTTTGCACGATTTTTGCTTATCAAATCTTCGAGTTTTGGTCTTCGTTCGTCCGAGTTTCGGCTTTATTTGTATATATTATTGCGTTTCTTGTTTTATTTTTTTTTCAGGGTTTTATTAGGTATTTTTGCCGAGTCTAAGCCATTTGAAAGCGAAACCGAATTTTCAAGCCAATTTTGGGGGCGAGAAGACCCAGATCGCGATCTGACATCTCTGGATCACGATCTGGGGGGTGTCACAGAACGAAAATGGATCAAGACCCAGATTGTAACACCCCACATATTCGAAACCCTAATCCCTAACAAAAATTCCATAACCCGAAAATTCTCACGTAGGAATTATTAGGAATCTATTCACTTTATTAACTTATGTGCCTTAAGTACCTTATTTGCTTAGACTATTAATCCTTATATGCCGATTTGATTATATGCCTTATGTGGTAGGAATTTATTGAATAAATATGTGCCAACTTTATTTCGATAATTATGTGCTTAAGTGGATTAATTATTGATAATTATGTGTTAGATTAAATTATGTGACTTATGTGTATAATTAATATAATTATGTGATTTCATAATTTAATCATAATTACATGCATAATACATGCATATATACGTACATGTATGCATACATATATGCATATGCTATGACCTACTCTAGACTATAGGTATATGTATTTATATATGTGTGTTCGGTTTATGTGAGTAAGAGAGAGAGAGAGATTAGTGATTTTTTTATTAGAAAATAAAATTAGAAAAAAAGATGCACACTTGTACACTTGGCAAAGAGTGAGGATTTACACTAATCCTACACTCAAGCATGCTAAGTCATCTCAAGAGACACTCTCATGTCTTCTTCTCTCTCCACCTATACCCCCACTTGTCTTCTCTTCACCATCACCACCGAAGCACCACCTCCTCCATCGGCCAACACCTCAAAATTCTTCAAGAAAAAAATAGAGAAATCAAAATGCAAATCCCCTATATAAGCTTCACCCTTGAATATGCCAAGAACACCATCAAAAACACTTGCCCTCTTACGGGAGATTTAAACTCCTCCCAACTTGATATCAAAGCTCTTACATTCTCCATTCAACTAGCTTGGTTCAATCTTGGAGCCACTTCTTGAAGGAGGTAACATTGTATCTTTGTGTTCTTCAGGCCTGTTCCTGAGAATTCGGGGGCCCTAGGCGAGGTTTTACAGAACAACTGAAAAAAGGGGCCCCTATTTGATAAATAATATATTTTTTTTATTAATGGGTGTTCGAAATTGAATGTATTAAAAAAATATAAATAATATTTTCTAAAAATGATGAAATAAAAGTTTATGGGGGTTCGGGGGCGGTGCCCCCGAAATATTTTTTGATATGTATGAATATAAAGTAGCTAAAAATGTGGAAAAAAATTCAAAATTAACAATATAATTTGTTGGTTCACTTCCTCCCGTGACGTATAATCTTTATAATCTTTATAGCAAATAGACTTCATAAATATTTATAAACTTGAATACACTAATGAATATTGATTCTTATTTTAAAATAAAAACAAGTAATTAAGACATTATAAATTTAATATTTAGGGGTCCCAAAGTTAAGAAAATTGCAAAAATATCTATTGATCATTTAGCTTAAATTTATTTTAGAACTGATATTCCAAAATATTATATATAATATTTTTTTAAAAATAAGTAATAATATATAAAGTGTAAATAAAATAATTTGGGGGCCCCAAATTTTCGTAAAAAATCGGGGGCCCTAGGCGACCGCCTACTTCGCCTCCCCTCAGAACCGGCCCTGGTGTTCTTCATCATCTTCATCCTCCTTTTCTTTCTTTCTCTAAAAACCCCATTTTCTTTTGAAGGTTTCTCTTTCTTCGGCCAACACTCCTTGATAGGTAAGAAATCTCGAATTTCTTGCTGCAATCGAAGGGTATCATAGTATGGAAAAGGATTTTTGAAACTACCTAAAAGATTTCTTCACTTTTCGAAAAAAAATTAGGGCTTTTTGTGTAAAATCCGAAATTTTGTGCTAATCTTGATATTTGTGTTCTTGCATGTCTAATCCATGTTATAATCTGTGAATCTAAGCATTTTGTGTTTAAAGATTTAATATTTCGAATTTTCGGGAATTTTGGAAAAAGAAAATGAGTTTTCAAGATTTTTGGGGTTGCATGTGTAGATCTATGAATCTTTAGGACTAATCTGCAATTTCTTGAAATTTCAGCATGAAAAATGTTTTCACATTTAAAATCTCAGTAGAAGAAAGTGGAATTTTGTTATTTTCTATTTGGCCATAGTTTGGGATTAATATTTGTTGGAAAAATCATTTTTAGCTTCAACACTACTTGCCGAGTATTTTTATTTTTATAAATCCGATTTATAAGGAACTGCAAAATCCTTTTTGCATCTGTTCATTTAGTCAGTTAGGTAGCCTATAATTAAATTTGAGAATTTTAGACTCCATTTGCTATTATTTCGAAATATTGGTTGTGCATGTGTCATAAATAGAACTTTTGTGGTTTAATCATTATGCCTTGAGTATTAATTGTGAGAATGTGAATTTATGGTTAAAAATCTGCAGCTGATCTATGTTAAGGGGCTGTAAGAATTTTTAATTAATTTAATGAATAAAAGTGGGAGAAATCCCATTAATGAAAAGATAAAAATGTTGGTGCTTTAAGGGCATGTTTTGATAATTTAATGCTAATTAAAATGTGTTTTGGGGCTGCATGTATGTGTATATGTGTGTGCTGTTGTGTGTGTAATTTATGATATATAAATATATAATATGATGCTATAATAATTATGTGCTATGCTTATGTGTTTATATATATATATGTGTGTGTGTATGCTATGGTGTGTGATTGCCGTGTGTATATTATGTGGATAATTGGATTTTGTTGGTGTGCTCGTTGATTGATATTTGTGATGTCGTAAAGTGGTCATTTTTGTATTAGAGTCTCATTCGTCTCATGGTCTTGCATAAAAGAGATTTCATTTTTACGAAAGGAAAGGTTAATGGAATGCTTGGGTTGGATAAGTCGGGATACGTGGGGTCGGTATTCCAACCATAGTTACTATAGATAAAGGGGTGGTTCGATTCCACCAAAAGAACGGGCTCAGAATAATATGCTTATCATCCAAGTAAAGAAGTTAATTTTTCACGGATCCGAACAACAGAAAATGTTTTCATTCATGCATTTGCACGAAAAGGGTAATTTGGTAATTTTCAGCAATTGAGTCGAATTACGTGATTTACGTGCTTAAATGAAATTACGTGGTTGTGTGTGTTCGTTTGCCGACGAATGGTAAGGTGTGATGCTTATGTCTATATACTAATATAAGTACGTAAAACCATATTTTAAAACCTCGTTATCCATTCGGATTTCTTACTGGGCTTAATAGCTCATATAGATACTTCTTTGATTGCAGGTAGTAGTAGGAATCCCTCAACGGAATGGACCGAGTAGTGGATCGGAGTCTTGGCCGGAGGTTTTTTGGAGGGTCGTACGAGGGGTCAATAAACTATGCTTATTTTATTTTGGTGATGTAAACTATAATTCCCGTATTTCCGTTTTCCTTAAACTCTAAAATTTCCTCGTTAAGGAAATTTAACTCTTACCCTAGTACTGGCCTTATTTTGGTATTAATATAGTTGGTCCGCTTATTTTGATAATTGCATTTCTCACCCGGAATTTCTTATTCACCAAATACCTTCAAACTCTGATTTCTTTTTCGAACCAAAAAGAATGACACCTATAGTTAGATAAATGTAGCACTCGAATAATAATCTCCCTTTCCAAAGTTATTTCTAAACGAAAAATTTAAACGACTAAAATCACCCTCAGAAGTTTTCGAAATTCTTAAGGTTCCAAAAAAAAAAGTTTTCATATGCACAAAAAGGAGATTTTCAGAAATTAGATTTTGGTCCTACTCGAAAGTTTTAAAAATTACAAAGAGATCCCTTTTTGCTTCCGCTATCTAAAGTTTTCCGATAAACCGGTTCGATTTATCGCCCGACCCGAGGGGGGTGCTACAGAGAGTGGTATCAGAGCATTGTTTATAGAAAACTCGTACGAACCAAAAGCTGGGCTTGAAGACTAACGAGACACGATGACTCGTCCATTCGGTAACGTTATGTGTATTACATGTTTTATTTATTTATGTGCTTTAATTATAAATTGCATAATAGGTTATAGAAATTATGGCAAGACGACTCACCCGGAATTCTCAAGGCACTCCCACTAATGAACCAACCGACGTTAACCAAACCATCCATAACCTCTCGAACCTTATTCGAGAACAAGCCCAAAACCACCAAAGACAAATTGATCAACTCTTCCGACGAAACCATCCTCCTCCGCCTCCTTCTCAAGCAGCACCTCACGCCATTTACGAACGATTCCTAAAAATGAACCCCTTCGAATTTCATGGTGGAACCGATCCGACAATAGCCGAAGAATGGGTCAAATCCCTAGAAGTGATCTACGACTACATGCAAATGACCGATCGTGATCGTGTGCATTGCGCTCTATTCCTACTCCGAAACGAAGCTCGTCACTGGTGGGAAGGAGTCAAGGAAGGAGTCGACCTCGACACTATACAATGGACCGACTTCAAACTACAATTCTTCGAAAAATATTTCTCCAAAGACGTACGTGCCCACAAACTGAAGGAATTTCTAGAACTTCGTCAAGGTGAATTGCCAATGCTCGAGTACATCCGTCGCTTCGAACGTGGCTGTCTCTACGCCCCATTCATCGCTCGAGACCCCGAAGAGAAAAAGAATCACTTCATCCGTGGCCTACAACCTGAAATCCGACGAGATATCCGTATGTCTGACGCCTCGACTTTCAGACAACTAGTGGACAAAGCCCTGATGGCAGCCCAAGACGAAAAGGAGATCCAACAGAACCGCCGATCCCAAGGCACGAGTCAATGCCCATGGAAGAAGCCTAATGTCGGCAACCACAAATTCAAGGGAAACCGAGGCCAACCATCGAATCAATCTGGACTCCCACAGCCTCCCAAACCAATTTGCTCACAATGCGGGAAAGCACACTTTGGAGCTTGTGTACAAGGGACGAACACGTGCTTCAGATGTAGAAAGAAGGGAAACATAGCAATGGATTGTCCGAACGCTCAGAACCGTGCTCAAGGACGTGTGTTTGCTATGACAAAGGAGTAGATTGAGCAAGATCCCTCAATGATAGCAGGTACTATATACATTTTCGACGAACCTGTCTACGCCTTGATTCCGGTTCTACTCACTCTTTTATATCGGAGAATATGATTAGAAGCCTTAAGATCGAACCTAATCACTTGAATCACGACTATAGTATACTAATTCCCTCTGGCGAAGAAATGATCTCGAATCTAGTAGTGATCAACTGTTCAATCCGAGTTCATTCCCAACCTATGAATTTCGACCTCATCGTCCTACCGATCCGCAATTTTAATATTATTCTAGGAATGGATTGGTTAACCGAATATAAAGCCCAAATTGACTGTGCCCCGAAAACAGTTATTTTTCCTCTTCCAAACGGCCAAACCCTAAAATTCCAAAGCCAAACCAAAACTTCGATTCCCATTATCTCAGCCATAAAAGCCGTCAAACTCATTCATAAAGGACATTTCGGCTATCTAGTAGATGTCGTGAATCCCGAACCCGACGTCAAACCTCAATTGTCCGATGTCCGAACAGTACAAGAATTTCCCGTCGTATTTCCCGACGATATTCCCGGACTTCCACCCGACCGAGAAATTGAATTCGAAATCGATCTAATTCCCGGAGCCGCGCCAATTTCTAAAGCCCCATATCGCATGGCCCCACTTGAATTGAAAGAGTTGAAAGATCAGATCCAAGAGCTGCTCGACAAAGGTTACGTTCGACCTAGTCACTCATCATGGGGAGCCCCAGTGCTGTTTGTCAAGAAGAAAGACAGATCCCTTCGTCTTTGTATTGATTACCGAGAGCTCAACAAAATCACTATCAAGAATAAGTACCCTCTTCCCCGAATTGATGATCTATTCGACCAACTCCAAGGTTCTTCTGTCTTTTCCAAGATTCATCTTCGATCCGGATATCACCAACTCAAGATCAAAGAGTCCGACATTCCGAAGACCGCCTTCCGGACAAGATACGGCCACTACGAATTTATCGTCATGCCTTTTGGTCTAACTAATGCCCCCGCCGCATTCATGGATCTCATGAACCGAGTCTTTCATCCGTATCTAGAACAATTCGTAATCGTCTTCATCGACGATATTCTCATTTACTCCAAGAACGAAGAAGATCATTCCTCTCACCTCCGCACCGTCCTCCAAACTCTTCGATCTCATCAGTTGTACGCCAAATTCAGCAAATGTGAGTTCTGGCTATCAAGTGTCTCTTTTCTTGGCCACATCGTCTCAGCAAGTGGAATCTCCGTCGATCCCAGCAAGATAGAAGCAGTTTTCAACTGGTCAATTCCGAAGAATGCAAAGGAGATAAGGAGTTTCCTCGGTCTAGCCGGTTACTACCGCAAATTCGTACAAGATTTCTCGAAACTCGCCTCGCCACTCACTCGACTCACTCGAAAGGACGTCAAATACCAATGGACCCCGGAATGCGACGCTAGCTTCACCGAACTCAAGAATCGACTCACCTCTGCCCCAATTCTAGCACTACCGGAAAGAACTGGAGAATTCATAGTCTACAGCGACGCCTCGAAGCTAGGGTTAGGAGCCGTACTCATGCAAAATGGAAAAGTTATAGCCTACGCCTCTCCACAACTCAAGGAGTACGAACGGAACTACCCGACCCATGACCTCGAACTAGCCGCCGTCGTCTTCGCACTCAAAATCTGGCGACACTACCTTTACGGCGAAAAGTGCACCATCTACACCGATCACAAGAGCCTTAAGTACTTTTTCACTCAGAAGGAATTAAATATGAGGCAAAGAAGATGGCTCGAACTAGTCAAGGACTACGACTGCAAAATACTCTATCACCCTGGTAAAGCAAATGTCGTGGCAGACGCTCTTAGCCGCAAATCAATCAACGCCCTCGTCGTTCAGCCAAATCTGACAGAAGCAATTAAGACCGCTCAACAAACCGATCCTCAAGTTCTCAAAGTTCGCAACGACCTCGAATCCAATCCCAATTTCCGAATCTCTGATGAAGGAATTGTCCGATTCCAAAGCCGCGTCTATGTACCTAACGACCCCAAGATTCGCCGACTAATCCTAACCGAAGCCCATCAGACCGTGAACACTTGCCATCCCGGAGCAACCAAGATGTACCAAGATCTGAAGAAACTCTACTGGTGGCTCGGAATGAAAAGAGAGACTGCCCAATTCGTCGCCGAATGTCTAGTTTGCCAGCAAGTCAAAGCAGAACACCAAAGACCCGGAGGTCTACTGCAGTCCAATCTGATTTTAGAATGGAAGTGGGAAGCTGTCACAATGGATTTCGTTCAAGGGTTTCCAAAGACCCAAAGAGGATCCGACACCATTTGGGTAATTGTCGACCGATTAACCAAGTCCGCTCATTTTCTTCCCGTCCGAATGACCTTTAGCCTAGAGAAACTAGCAGAGCTATACGTCCGAGAAATTATCCGACTCCACGGTGTTCCAGTCTCTATCATTTCCGACCGAGACCCTCGATTCACGTCTAAATTCTGGAAAAGCTTACACGGAACCCTCCGAACTCGCCTCAACTTTAGTACCGATTTTCACCCGTAAACCGACGGTCAATCCGAACGAACCATCAAAACCCTAGAAGATCTACTCCGCGCTTGTATTCTCGATTTCGGAGGAAATTGGGAATCACGACTTCCACTAATCGAATTCGCCTACAACAATAGCTTCCAATCATCTATCGGAATGGCACCATATGAAGCTCTCTACGGTCGCAAGTGTCGATCTCCACTCCATTGGGATGAAATTGGAGAAAGAAAATTCCTCGGCCCAGAGCTAGTCCAACAAACCGTCGAAATAATTCAGAACATTCGAGAGAGAATGCGTACCGCCCAAAGTCGACAGCAAAGTTACGCCAATTCTCGAAGAAGAGATTTAGAATTCGAAGTTGGAGACTCCGTATTCCTTAAAGTGGCACCGTTCAAAGGAATAATGCGATTTGGAAAAAGGGGAAAGTTAGCACCTCGTTTTATCGGACCATTTGAGATTCTCGAGAAAATCGGCACCTGAGCCTATCGTCTAGCCCTACCGCCTAACCTATCCAATTTCCACAACGTATTCCACGTATCCATGCTCCGTAAATATATCCGTAGCCCAGACCATGTTCTAAAACTCGAACCTATCGAATTAACCCCCAACCTAACCTACGAAGAGAAACCCTCCCAAATCCTCGAATACAAAACCAAAACCCTACGTAACCGAGACATTCGCTTAGTTAAAGTCTTATGGCATAACCATACTTTAGAAGAAGCCACGTGGGAACGCGAAGAGGAAATGCGTAAACACTTTCCGGAATTAGTCGGGTCAGGTAACAATTTTGGGGACAAAATTATTTTAAGGGGGGAAGATTGTAACACCCCACATTTTCGAAACCCTAATCCCTAACCAAAATTCCATAACCCAAAAATTCTCACGTAGGAATTATTAGGAATCTATTCACTTTATTAAATTATGTGCCTTAAGTGCCTTATTTGCTTAGACTATTAATCCTTATATGCCGATTTGATTATATGCCTTATGTGGTAGGAATTTATTGAATAAATATGTGCCAACTTTATTTCGATAATTATGTGCTTAAGTGGATTAATTATTGATAATTATGTGTTAGATTAAATTATGTGACTTATGTGTATAATTAATATAATTATGTGATTTCATGATTTAATCATAATTACATGCATAATACATGCATATATACGTACATGTATGCATACATATATGCATATGCTATGACCTACTCTAGACTATAGGTATATGTATTTATATATGTGTGTTCGGTTTATGTGAGTAAGAGAGAGAGATTAGTGATTTTTTTATTAGAAAATAAAATTAGAAAAAAAGATGCATGCTTGTACACTTGGCAAAGAGTGAGGATTTACACTAATCCTACACTCAAGCATTCTAAGTCATCTCAAGAGACACTCTCATGTCTTCTTGTCTTCTCTTCACCATCACCACCGAAGCACCACCTCCTCCATCGGCCAACACCTCAAAATTCTTCAAGAAAAAAATAGAGAAATCAAAATGCAAATCCCCTATATAAGCTTCACCCTTGAATATGCCAAGAACACCATCAAAAACACTTGCCCTCTTACGGGAGATTTAAACTCCTCCCAACTTGATATCAAAGCTCTTACATTCTCCATTCAACTAGCTTGGTTCAATCTTGGAGCCACTTCTTGAAGGAGGTAACATTGTATCTTTGTGTTCTTCATCATCTTCATCCTCCTTTTCTTTCTTTCTCTAAAAACCCCATTTTTCTTTTGAAGGTTTCTCTTTCTTCGGCCAACACTCCTTGATAGGTAAGAAATCTCGAATTTCTTGCTGCAATCGAAGGGTATCATAGTATGGAAAAGGATTTTTGAAACTACCTAAAAGATTTCTTCACTTTTCGAAAAAAAATTAGGGCTTTTTGTGTAAAATCCGAAATTTTGTGCTAGTCTTGATATTTGTGTTCTTGCATGTCTAATCCATATTATAATCTGTGAATCTAAGCATTTTGTGTTTAAAGATTTAATATTTCGAATTTTCGGGAATTTTGGAAAAAGAAAATGAATTTTCAAGATTTTTGGGGTTGCATGTGTAGATCTATGAATATTTAGGACTAATCTGTAATTTCTTGAAATTTCAGCATGAAAAATGTTTTCACCTTTAAAATCTCAGTAGAAGAAAGTGGAATTTCGTTATTTTCTATTTGGCCATAGTTTGGGATTAATATTTGTTGGAAAAATCATTTTTAGCTTCAACAGTACTTGCCGAGTATTTTAATTTTTATAAATCCGATTTTTAAGGAAACTGCAAAATCCTTTTTGCATCTGTTCAATTAGTCAGTTAGGTAGCCTATAATTAAATTTGAGAATTTTAGACTCCATTTGCTATTATTTCGAAATATTGGTTGTGCATGTGTCATAAATGAAACTTTTGCGGTTTAATCATTATGCCTTGAGTATTAATTGTAAGAATGTGAATTTATGGTTAAAAATCTGCAGCTGATCTATGTTAAGGGGCTGTAAGAATTTCTAATTCATTTAATGAATAAAAGTGGGAGAAATCCCATTAATGAAAAGATAAAAATGTTGGTGCTTTAAGGGCATGTTTTGATAATTTAATGCTAATTAAAATGTGTTTTGGGGCTGCATGTATGTATGTGTATATGTGTCTGCCGTGTATGTGTGTGCTGTTGTGTGTGTAATTTATGATATATAAATATATAATATGATGCTATAATATTTATGTGCTATGCTTATGTGTTTATATATATATATATATATATATATATATATATATATATATATATATATATATATATATATATATATATATATATATATATATATATATATATATATATATATATATGTGTGTGTGTGTGTGTATGCTATGGTGTGTGATTGCCGTGTGTATATTATGTGGATAATTGGATTTTGTTGGTGTGCTCGTTGATTGATATTTGTGATGTCGTAAAGTGGTCATTTTTGTATTAGAGTCTCATTCGTCTCATGGTCTTGCATAAAAGAGATTTCATTTTTACGAAAGGAAAGGTTAATGGAATGCTTGGGTTGGATAAGTCGGGATACGGGGGGCCGGTATTCCAACCATAGTTACTATATATAAAGGGGTGGTTAGATTCCACCAAAAGAACGGGCTCAAAATAATATGCTTATCATCCAAGTAAAGAAGTTAATTTTTCACGGATTCGAACAACAGAAAATGTTTTCATTCATGCATTTGCACGAAAAGGGTAATTTGGTAATTTTCAGCAATTGAGTCGAATTACGTGATTTAGGTGCTTAAATGAAATTATGTGGTTGTATGTGTTCGTTTGCCGACGAATGGTAAGGTGTGATGCTTATGTGTATATACTAATATAAGTACGTAAAACCATATCTTAAAACCTCGTTATCCATTCGGATTTCTCACTGGGCTTAATAGCTCATATATATACTTCTTTGATTGCAGGTAGTAGTAGGAATCCCTCAACGGAATGGACCGAGTAGTGGATCGGAGTCTTGGCCGGAGGTTTTTTGGAGGGTCGTACGAGGGGTCTATAAACTATGCTTATTTTATTTTGGTGATGTAAACTATAATTCCTGCATTTCCGTTTTCCTTAAACTCTAAAATTTCCTCGTTAAGGAAATTAAACTCTTACCCTAGTACGGGCCTTATTTTGGTATTAATATAGTTGGTCCGCTTATTTTGATAATTGCATTTCTCACCCGGAATTTCTTATTCACCAAATACCTTCAAACTCTGATTTCTTTTCGAACCAAAAAGAATGACACCTATAGTTAGATTAATGTAGCACTCGAATAATAATCTCCCTTTCCAAAGTTATTTCTAAACGAAAAATTTAAATGACCAAAATCACCCTCAGAAGTTTTCGAAATTCTTAAGGTTCCCAAAAAAAAAGTTTTCATATGCACCAAAAGGAGATTTTCAGAAATTAGATTTTGGTCCTACTCGAAAGTTTTAAAAATTACAAAGAGATCCCTTTTTGCTTCCGCTATCTAATGTTTTCCGATAAACCGGTTCGATTTATCGCCCGACCCGAGGGGGGTGCTACACAGATCGCGATCTGACATTCTGGATCGCGATCTGGGGGTGTTTATAGTGCTGAAATGTTGAAGATCCAAATCGTGATCCAGCAATCCGTATCACGATCTGGGGGGTCTTACAGTGCTGAAATGTTGAAGACCCAGATTGCGATACACATTTCTGGATCGCGATCTGGCATGGCGGTGGGCAGTTCCCCGAGGCTGCCAGATCGCGCTCCAAACAACCGGGCACACCTTTTGAGAAAGATATTTTGTTTTGCAAAGCTTCTTGAGGAAGCTTTGCATTTCACTATAAATAGAAAGGCCCTTTCATTCTTCATTCCTTCTTCGACTTTTTACGGTTTTCAACAGTTCTTCGCGAGAATCATCAACGGGGGTTTCGACTTGGGTTTTTCTTACGCAATTTCTTTACGTTTTGTTCTTCATTTCCTTTGTACATTCTTTTGCCACTATGTTTGTTATGAACTAAGAACATTTTCTTCTAGGGTAATGAAGCCTTGTATATATTGATTTCGATCGTGATTTTCGTTATCTATTAGTCGTGTTTCGATTTCGTTTATGTTTTCCTGTATTAAATGCTTCTGATTGTATGATCAACTCTCGGATTGATATTCAATAGGAATGAACTCGAGAGAGGATTTCTTGTTTGAAGTTAGGAAAACATAGCTCGGGGTATGGAAACGGAGACGTGTGGGTAGACTCTAACTACACTGGAGACGGGGTTTAGAGTACATTAGCGTCTGGGTTAACGAATAGGAATGTGACATTAGATAACGGATATGTAGATCGTTGTTGATTGTACATAGGTGGATTTGGCCCTAGAAGTCCCCTTTGAATCAAGTCCCCCCCCCCGCGTTGAGTTGTCGTTACTTTATTTATGTACATTCTATATTTGCATGTTTACGATCTTGCATTCTTTTAAATTAGGGTTTTCTCACCATTCCAAATATTTACGATCGGCTAGATAATATAATGATAATATAATTACACTACTCAGCATGTGAATCTACAAGGTCCCTGTGGATCGATATCCGGAACCTCTCTTGTGCAAATTGCAATACTGTATACTTGCGGTAATTTATACGTGAGGAAAACGCGTATCATATATCTCCTTATTTTAATAATAATCTTACAATTTGGGGATTTAGTAGATTTTTGTTTTAAAAAAGATATGAAAAAAAGTTGGTTGTTCAACTGCTCAACCAAAATAATGTGGAGTTTGAATAGAAACATAGTCGAATACATTGATTTTCGTGATCTATAGGTCAAGAAGACTTCTCATTCACATAGTAAGCAAAAAAAAATCTCAAAAGTTTTCAAAAACATGGATTTCATTGATCCATTTCACTGAACCCTTTTTTTTCCTTTTCCATTTTTTTTTCTTGCTAAATTTCGAGTAAGTGAAATAATATTTTTTTTGTGGGTCATCAATATCATTGTTGTAATGCTTTTCACTGGCGTGATTAATCTTTGTACAACTTTCTTCAATTTTTTTTGTAATATAATGTAACACAAAGAAACATCTATTACCACCACATGTGATCATATTCGTAACCTAGAAAGATAAAATTGAAATTGTAACTGAAGAAAATGAGTAAATTAACAATATTGGTGGTGAGGTATATATTAACCCTAAATCCTAAACATGTCAGCCAAAATAATTAAAATTTTGTGAAGATTTTACAACTTCATTTCATTTTTTACTCTTTCCGAAATGACTTAATTATTCCACTTGGCACTCAAAATATAGCATTCGGCACTTTGCACCCACGAAAAAAAAATAATAGCACTTTACACTCTCAAAAGTTAACTAATTACTCACAATCCACCCCAATAATTTTAGTAAAATTCTCTAAGTAAATTATTTGTTTGGTTGATCTATAGTAAAAAAATATGTATATAATTTGCAGAAATTTGTTAAGCAATATAGTGAGAAAATGGTTGAATGCTAGGGAGAACTAAAAAATTTAACTTGACACTTTCCACCACAAAAATATATACTATTGCAAAGATCAAAATACAATCGGTGACTACACCCATACAAAAATATTTATTTATATTTAATATATACTGTTTGAATTTTATTTATTTAAAATTGAAATTTATTAAAAATAATGAAAACGTTTTTAAGCTAAAATTACAAATACGGGAATATCTTTTCAAAATATGTGAAATCACTTTTATTAAACATATAATTATAAAATTATAAACAAAACAAATAAAAACTTATAATATTACAAAATATGTTTAACTCTTTCATATATATTTTTTCTATTTTTAATTATTTTAAAATTAAAAGTAACTACGGTTTTTTTAAATATATTACATTTTGCCCCTTAAGTAATTAATATGCTTACAATTACCAAAAAATGGGCCACAATGACCTTTTCGGATGAATATTCCATGGAATAAAAAATATTTCCGTCAAAAGTAAGACTGTAGGAAGACTGTGTAAGACGACAACATACCTCGAGGGTTTTTATAATCACGCAAATATGAGGGGGGGTTTTGTTATTAGACCTTACCTCAGGGCTTTTTTTCGTAATTTGTCTAGTAATTATTAAATTCATTCCCGTCACCTTTTTAATAATTATAAACTCAAGAAATACATTATATTTTTAAAATTAAAAGTAACTACGGTTTATTTAAATACCTTACATTTTGTCCCCTAAGTAATTAATATGCTTACGATTCCCCAACAAGGGACAAGATGACCTTTTTAGATGAATATTCCATGGAATAAAAAAGATTCCGTTAAAAGTAACACCGTAGGGAGACTGTGTGAGACGACAACATACCTCGGGGGGTTTTGTAATCACGTAAATATGAGGGGGGGTTTTGTTATTAAACCTTACCTCAAGGGCTTTTTCGTAATTTGACTTATAATTATTAAATTCATTCCCGTCACCGTGCATATCGTTATTGCTGGCCATTATTGAAAGCGCAAAATGCGAAGAGCTATCTTTTGAAAAATCGATGTAAGATGTTATGTAGCCACCGGTGATTCTTGTCTGATTCTCCATATTTTTTATGGTTGTAAGTGGTGGTGCCTTGATGGATCATGGTGTAACCTTCTTTTTTGTATGTCTAGAGTAAGAAATAGATTACAAAAACATATGTTATTTTGTCTTTTATGCCGTTTTATTTAAACATAAATTGTTTGGGATATTATGAATGTACGTTAAAGACTTGAGACTATACGAATTCTCAAATCAATAAAGTTGCTATTAATCAAATATTAATAACTACATTAGGAATTAGTTGAACAATCTTTTGGAATCAAATAGTATTTCCTTATCAATAATTGAGTATTCCTGAATTATGGAAAATTTATTCGATGAAAGATTACAATTTATTTTGAGGGGAAATGAGTGATACCTCCTAGTTTTGAAAATATATATGAGGAGACTCAATAAATTTTTCCTTCATAATCAAAAACCAAAATTATGATCTTAATTAGGGAGACCCCCTGAACAACTTGAAGTACATATTTTACCCTTTTAGTTTTAATTCAATACACAAAACCCTAGCCCACCATGTTTTTTTTTCACTCACAGCCGTTCTCCCCCTTTCTCTTCATCTCTCTCTAACTCTCTCTTTCTCTCTATATCACGTTACAACTTTCCCTCTCTCTTCATCTCTCTCTCTCTCTCTCTCTCTCTCTCTCTCTCTCTCTCTCTCTCTCTCTCTCTCTCTCTCTCTCTCTCTCTCTCTCTCTCTCTCTCTCTCTCTCTCTCTCTCTCTCTCTCTCTCTCTCTCTCTCTCTCTCTCTCTCTCTCTCTCTCTCTCTCTCTCTCTCTCTCTCTCTCTCTCGGATCTCTCCAAATCCTCCGCGGCCGGATCTCCTTCCCCACCGCCTTGCGCCGCTTGCCACTGTTCCCCACCGCTGTTCCGACACCGCGTTCCGCTGTTCCGCCACAGCCGCACGCCGGCCGTCGTTGCTCCTCCCACCATTTTGAACTCTATATTAAAACATCTACTTCCGATTGAAATGATTTCTACGTTATTGTTTTAGTTTCGTCTTTTTTTTTTTGTTGGGGGAGGGCTCAAACCAAATCTACTATTTCTTATAAAAAAAACCAGATCTACTATGTTTTTGAAGATCTGTGAACAATTCATATTAAAATATTTTTTTTGGGATTAATTTGATTTTTTTATTTTGTTTGATTCTTATCTTTTTCATTTTTCTTATAAATCATATGTAATTTATTTTTTGTATTTATTTGAAGATAATTCAAAATGTCTCAACTATGAGATATGTGAACAATTAATATTAAAATCTTTGTTTTTTAATTAATTTGATTTTTATTTTGTTTGATTGTTATCTTTTTCATTTTTACTATAAATCATATGTAATTTATTTTTTTGTATTTATTTGAAGATGATTCAAAATGCCTCAAGTGTTAGAGTTCTGTTTGTCTGTAGTAGAAATTTAACCAGTAGTGGTTACTTACATGGGTGATTTGAGTCTGGTGAATATATAGTTATATTTAGTTATATACAGTCATATATAGTCAGTCATATGTAGTAATGTATAGTCATGAATACATATAACTTTACATGACTGTAATACTTGTAGTACACTATAGTCATTTGTAGTCGATTTTAGTACAGTAAATTTATCACACAAAAAAAATCATGTTTATTTTTTTATTTTTCATGTAATCTAACTCACATGTTCCATTTTTTTCTTTAACTCGTATTTTTTTTATCGCAGGTTTTGCTTTTATTATAATTTTATGATACGCAGAGAATAAGATGCGGTGAAGTGCCTTGTGAAGTTGGATTCATGCTAAAGTAGTCTAGACTTTATGTCACTATATATAACTATAGATAATTGTAGATAATTATAGTCATATGTACGCTATAAGTTTTTTAATGTACAGTAATGCTTGTTCCTGTCTGAAGAACAGATGCATGTGATTGTGTTTTGTTTTTTTTTTTTGTTAGTTGATTTATAATATTAAGATCAAATTGTGAATTTTGTTGGTGTAGATGAATTTTGGGGTAAAAAAACAGTACACGATTATATATAACTATACATGACTATTGACAGTGTAGTCATGTGTAGTATGCTTTCAGTACAGTAATTTATCCAAAATTTGAATTAATAAAAAAAATTAAAAAATTAAAAAAATTAATAAATTAAAAAAAAATCGAAATATTAAAAAACAATTTATAAAAAAAATAAAATAATAATAAAAAAATAGTACAATATATATACATAAATAAAAAAATATTAAATTAAAAATCATGATATATGCAATACAAAAATACAAAATGCAGGTCCAAAATGATAAATGCAGTTGGTAAAAATGCTGAATGAAGTTGGGCGAAAATTGCACACAAAGGCACAATAGTACTTTTGTCTCTCCAGGAGTATCTCAAAGGAAGATTTTTAGGGGTGGACCTATTCCTATATATTTTCAATTTGAGGGTGTATATATAATGGACCCTTAATTTTATAAATAAATTAAACTGATTATCTATTTATTTATATTACTCGTACTTCTAATCTTACATATTGTAGTAATTACTGATTGGCATAGATAAAATTATGAATTTCATTTACTATTTTTTATTAGTAAACACAGATACTCAAAATTAAACGAAGAGTAAAAAAATTCTTTAACTGAAGAAATTTGATACTAACTAATTCAATGAAGAGTTTTTTTTAATTATATTTTAGATAACGATTATGTTAAGATAATTAAAACTTATTTTAAAATGTCATGTTGGTATTTTTTTCCTTAATTCTATTGTACATTCATCTAGATTTTTGGTTACATAAATTGACCTTCTTAGTTTAAACTTGTCCATGCTTATATTTAGCAATAGTTAATAATATAATTATTTAATGTCATAAGTTAATATTAATTTGTAATAATTAAAAATCAGTTTATTTACTCAATTGTCCTTTAAAGTTTGAATTTGTCAAAGGGTATTTTTGTCTCTTCAAAAAATGGAACAAACCACCGTAGGATTCGTCCTTTTATAAGTAGTATAGGTATAGATAATTTCTATGTTGTGCAAGTGAGACAAATGTTGTTGCAATCTGAGAAGCCCCAGAATCATTATTTTTTTTTTCATAACAAAATAAAATATATAATATAATAGGTATGAACCTAAAAATGAAAGATGCCATCAGAAAATCTTGTACCCATAGTTGTGTTATATGCAATTTAATTTAGTTATGTTATATGCAGTTGATATACAAAAAAACACATTAACATTAAAAAGAAAAAAATAATGCTAATATAAAAAACAGGAGACTCATGAATCAGAGTCTTGAACATAGCTAATTCTCTACATGAATTCAAGGGCGGAACCAAGATCAAAATGTAGGGGGGGCTAACTAAACTTTTAGGTGCACAAAACATTGCAAAAAATAAGTTTATATAACTTATTTTTAATTACAATATCATATATATATTACATATATCATATTTTAATCATCACAAAAAATTCTGAAGTAATTCAAATTTTTCTAATAATATACTGCCCTTAATATTTCGGAGATTCATGGAACGATCTCATCTTTTTTTTAAGGCGTTAGATAAAAAAAATTCAAAAATAAGTAATATTCATAATTTTTTTTAAAATAATAAAAGTTTTAACCATCTTATTTTATATTAAATATGCTATATTTATCTATAATTTATATAAGATTTTGGAGAAAAAACAAAAAATTTAATAGGTCTTCATAAATATTTAAAAAAAACTTTGAGGGGGCCAAAAGTAATTTTCAAAAAATTTAGTACCAAATATCTAATTTTTTTTTCTTGGGGTGTCAATGGCCCCCCCATGCCCCTATTAAGGTCCGCCACTGCATGAATTCAATTCACTTTGAGTGGTGCAGGTTTTCGATGATTGTTTCAATTGATGGCCGATCATTCACATTTTCCTTAGTGCAATCTATTCCGAGGAAAGTCATGAATATAGTTACTTCTCTACATGTATTCACTTCACTTTGGGTGGTGCATGTTTTCGATGATTCTTTCGATCGATGGCCGAGCATTCAAATTTTTTGGTGCAATGTATTATGATGTTAGTGATTTTATTGTGTTGTTATCGTCACAACTCGATTTCATCAGGGTGTTATGAACCGGATGCCCCTGGCGTTCTTTTTCAACTCTCACTTGAATGGATTTATGAGGATTCAAATTTCCCGAAGAGTAGTGATCTTTCTTATCCTCTCTACCATTAAGAGTATTATTATTTATATTTCCTCATCTGTTTAGAGTTGCACACGTATCCCGTTCTATGAAGTTGTTCTGTTTCATTGTTATTTAAATAAGTATGACTCCATAGTTGTATATATATGTCGGACCTTTTCAAATTACCAATTCATGTCCAAATAAAGTAATATCACCTTTTTCATTATCATAAAGAAAATAACATTCATAAATAAATAAAATTTAACTCTATTGGCGCCAGATATCCGACTATTGAAGATCGAGGAAATCCGCCGAGTTTTGGAATTAAAAGATTGGCAAAAATTTATTTTCCATATTTATTTTGGAATTTATTAGAGTCCTATTCTTATAATACTTCTATTAGGACTTAGATTTACTTCCATGTATTTTAGTCATATCTTTTGTACTTATCTAGAATAGAACAAGAAATCAAGTAGGATTCTATTACCTAGTTAAATACATTTCTTGGGGTTCAAGTTAGGTCTTAGGGCTTATTTTCGTGGCTATATAAGCCTCCAAGACAGACAAAAACCGTGTGCATTTATTGGAAGAAAAACCACTTCATAGCATCGAAGGTTTGCAAAGGCGTTCTGTAGAGCAGGACTGTGCCATCACTGGTTGTGCCAACATATACAGATCTGCTGTATAGATCTGAAGGGAGATCAGCCGCGTTTCTGAAGGGAGTTCAGGCTTGAAGAAAGTTCAAGGCACGCGAAGTGGAGCTGATGTAGAGAAACACGGAGTTCGAGTTGTGTAAAAGAACGGCGTAAAAATTAAAGAGGGAGTCTTTATTATTTTTAATAAGTCCTATTAATGTACACTGTAAATCTTAACTAGTCAAATTGTGTTTGCTGGTCCATACACTGTAAATATGAACTAGTGAAATCGTGTTTGCAGGTCCACGTGGATGTAGGGCACATTACTACACCACAAATTGCCATCCATAGCGTTTGAAAAACGCTATTATAGGCTATCATAGCGTTTTTACAAACGCTATGTCTGCCGGAGCTATAATAGATACATGGTTTTCCATACCGGTTTCGAAACGCTATCTTATCCTCACGTTTTATAACGCTTTATAAATGCTACCTTATATCCACATTTCATAGCGTTTTACATTTGCTAATATTCCGTCTTTTATAGCATTTTACAATTCCTGTCTTATGCTATGTCATAGCATTTGTCTTGCGCTATGTTACCAATAAATATTATTAATGTTTCTTTTCTGCCAATAATTATATATTTATAAATGTCATTTTATGTTCATTTGCAATGATTATCCGTATGTAATAAAATGTTAAATTGGATTCTTCACATAATTAGAATCAATATTGGATGATATTTTTATAAAACTCAAAATATATGTATGACAAGAAGAATGATGCATAAAATTCTATTAAGATAACAAAAAACAGTATAATGTTTACAACATTTAATTTCTCTAGTCGATACAATTGACCAGTTTAAAAAAGTTTTAAACTTGAAGTCAGATATAGCACTAATTCAGTTCATCCAATTGAGGATGCTAAACAACTTCAACTCATCCAATTGAGACTGCCACCTTATTTCCATCCCTCAACTTTTCATTATCTGTTAAGAAAAATAAAGAGTCTTAGTGCAAACAACCTCAACAATTCTTCATAAGTCATCATTTGCTACCTACCTATACAATTAATAATAGTAAAGTATAGCATAAAAATAGTTATACATTATTATAACTCAACAAGAATAAATCTTAGACAAATAATAAAGACATTGTTCAAAATAAAAATGTATTAGTTAGATGCAAAGAAAAATGTATTAGTTTCTACTCAGTCAAATCTGAACCAATTAACATTTTTTGTCATCAAGAGTATTTTTTGTAAAGGGTATCTTTCTAATATAAAAGAGCAAACCGACTATCAATAGAATTGCTCAATGTCTAATGTTTGTCGGAAGGTAATTGAGAATAATATAGCACCAATACGTTACCAACAAAAGAACGTGAGTGGGAAATAGACTCACCTCATTTTTGCAATATGTTATCAAAGTCCACTGAGATCACATACTTTGTGCAACTGATTGATAATTTCACTTTGCAGAAGAAAAACAATTTCACCATTCTCTACATGTAAGACTGCAGCCTGCATTAACATAGCATATAAAAATATTAAACAGTTTGATTCAATAATACTCAAAAGAGGAATAGTATTTAAAAGTAAGATATTCTACTCAAGTTTAATTATTTAGTCACAAGTCTCAAGTAAAATTACATAAAAAAAGTCAGTTACATCGCATAAGAACAATGTACGAGCGACAAGATTATCCATACAAAAAATTCATTCCCAAATGCATCATAATCCAACATAGCATTACCTTCGAAAATTCAGAAGTCGTCTTTCTCTATTACATCTAAATACCACGACAGCAAAAGGGGATCCACTTCTGTAAACGACCAAATCTAAACATCTAAAACACCATCACAACTAAAAAAGATACACTATTGTAAATGAGATTCTCTTAGCATCACACTTAATTGAAGAAATTAAATTCCTTAATTTTAGAGAACTTTTGATGTCAAACCCAGTGAGCCTTTGTATATAACCGTCCATCATGGTCCTTAGATTGTTGATCTCGAAAACAGTTTTTTACCAAAACAATCCCACTTAATTGGTACACATAACATGCAAAGGTTAAAGCATTCTACACTTTTCAGAAAGTAGCCAAACTTGACATGATTCTTGATTTGGCCTTGATTGTATTCGTACAAATTCAAATGTATGAATTATGAATCGTCACACTTCGTGTAGTGCACGTGCCTTAACTCCTTAGAGCAAAAGCGATGTACTCTCTGTATCATGAATGCACTGATATTCTTACGATATGAAATCATTTCTTCAAATATGGTATAATAAATATCCATATAATTCAACAACCAAGAAACAAACAATACTTAGGAGCAAAACAATAGGTATCTCTACATCGATTAAAATTTAGGTTAAATAATGCAATCTCTCATTTGAAACAACACAATTTCAGTTTCAAGAACATAGATATAAATACATGAGATTACTAGGTCAATTTAAACTTTTTATTTGCTCTCAAACTAAAACTAGAAAGAAAAAAAAGAGTAATCGTACAAAATTATTTAGCTACAAGTAAATCCAAAACATTCAAATTAGAGGGATAAAAGATCATATATCAATGTTTTTCTTATATGAACAAATGGTTGTAAATCAATTCTAAAACCATGAATAGACATACAACTATTGTTAAAAGAAAAAAGAAAAAAAAAAGACATAAACCACATATACAGAGCCCATATGCGAAAATTATAGAAACAAAGATGGGTGGAGATAAGATTGGGATTGGAGGATACCTTGCAGTTTGCATCTAATCATGGTTTAATTAAACACATGAATTTGTGTCTTTGTATAATAAACCCTCATCAATTATTCTCTGTCGCATTTTCGGACCAGTGCTCTCCGTCTTCGTTGAATGATGGGTTAGGGTTCTTTTTTTCCCCCAAATTTGTTCTGGCAGAATGTGTTTTTTTTTTTAATTCGTTTTTATACTTTGAAAAAGGCGGAGTGTTTGTCTAAACAAGCGCAACAATAAAAATATCAGCGTGTTGGAATTATAATCTATTATAGCGTTTGTTTATAACACTAATAAATTAATATAGAGAAAAAAAACAGTTATAGCATTAGTAGTAAAAACGCTATGCTTATATGCTATGAGAAACCACTTTTGTTGTATTTGTGTCTGAACCACATTAAATTCTTGTGTTCATTTACTTACTTTCAGTAGTTTATAACTACGTGATCACAAGAATTATAGTTTTAATTGAATATTGTTTCAACACGTAATTGTTACAACTTAGGTTAATAGATTTCTATAGGCATATAAAACCACAATTGGCATCAAGAGTCTCTCACTAGATATACATAGTGTGTGATTCTGGGAATTTGATTTATTTGCCATTTATCTTCCATAGGAACTATGAATGCTCATATGGAAGGCGGTTCCACGACTCGCCCACCACTGCTTACTAGAACCAATTACTCTTATTGGAAGACCAAGATGAAGATGTTCATCAAGTCAATGGATGAAGATGCATGGCGCACAGTTCTGACTGGCTGGAAACGATCTGTTGCCACAGATGAAAAAGAAATTCAAACTGAGAAACATGAAAAAGACTGGAGCAAAACTGAGTAGATTGCTGCAAAATGAATTCCAAAGCATTGAATGCCATATTCAATGGAATTGATATCAATCAATTAAAAATCATCTCAGCATGTGAGTGTGCCAAAGAAGCATGGGAAAAATTACAAACAACTTTTGAGGGGACAACCTCTGTTCGATTATCAAAACTTTAGATGCTCGCTACTCGCTTTGAGGATCTTCGAGTGGAAGAGAATGCAACCGTAAGCGATTTTAATTCGAAACTATGTGATATATCGAATGAAGCTTATGGACTTGGTGAAACCTATCCTGAAGTCAAGCTTGTTTGTAAAGTATTGAGATCAATGCCAGACCAATTCGCATACAAGGTCACAGATATTGAGGAAGCAAGTGATGTGGACTCATTGCGACTTGAAGATCTGATCGGAAATTTGCAGACATTTGAGAACAAGTTGAACATCAGCAAAATGGATAAAGAAAGAAAAATTGCTCTACAAACAGTCGTTGTGACAACTTCATCAGTGCCTCCAGTTCCCATGACAACACTCGAAGTCAAGCTAACAAAATCCATGTCTCTAATAGCTAAAAACTTCGGAAAACTCGTGAATATGAATGGACATCCTACAAGTTTTGAAAGAAAACCCATAAGTCATACAAATAAGCAAGAAGTGAGGAAGGGGATTCGATGTAGAGAATTTCGCGGCTACGGTCATATTCAAGCTGAATGTGCAAACACACTAAAGAAGCTCGCGGCTACGGTCATATATATATAAATGTATAAAATATATAAAAATATAAATTCAAAAACAAAAAAGCTAATTTCATTATAAATGGTACAAAGCTTAGCTCGAAGCTCATGCCAAAACGAAACTAAGAATGCTTAGCACAAGCTTATTCCATTAGGAGAGGAACAACGCTTAGCTCGAAACTGATGCCAAAAGGAAAGGAAGAATGCTTAGCTCGAATCTAATGCCAAAAGAAACGTACAAATGCTTAGCACAAGAAAATTCCATAAGGAGAGGGATAATGCTTAGCTCGAAGCTAATGCCAAATTCAATGTAAGAATACTTAGCTCGAAGCTAATGCCAAAAGGAAAGTAAGAATGTTTAGAACAAGCTAAGTCCATAAGAAGAGGAATAATGCTTAGCCCGAAGCTAATGCCAAAAGGAAAGTAAGAATTCTTAACACAAGCAAATTCCACAAGGAGAGGAATAATGCTTAGCTCGAACCTAATAGCAAAAGGAAAGTAAGAATGCTTATCTAAAAGCTAATGTCAAACGGAAAGTAATAATGCATAGCACAAGCTAACTCCACAAGAAGATGAATAATGTTTGCAGGGGAACAATGGTGAGCTCCAAGCTAATTCTTAGGAAAAGAAAATTCCATAAGGAGAGGAATAATGATAAGCTCGAAGCTAATGCCAAAAGGAAATTGAAAATGCTTAGCACAAGCTAATTTACTAAGGAGAAGAATAATGCTTAGCCCAAAGCTAATGACAAAACGATAGAAATAATGCTTAGCTCGAAGCTAATGCTGAAAGGAAATTAAAAATGCTTAGCTCAATCAAAGCTAATGCCAAAAGGAAATAAGCTAATTTCGTAAGGAGAGGAAGAATGCTTAGCTCGAAGCTAATGCCAAAAGGAAAGTGAGAATGCTTAGCACAAGCTAATGCCAAAAGGAAATTAATTATGTATAGCTCGAAACTTATGCCAAAAGGAAAGTAAGAATGAATGGCAAAATCTAATTCGGCAAAATCTAGTTCCGTAACAAGAGGGAGAATGCTTATCTCGAAGCTAATGCAAAAATGAATGTAAGTATACTTAGCACAAGATAATTCCATAAGGAGAGAAACAATGCTTAGCTCAAAGCTAATGCCAATACGAATGTTATAATGCTTATCTCGAAGCTAATGGCAAAAGGAAAGTAAGAATGCTTAATGCCAAACAGAAAGTAAGAATGCTTAGCACAATATTATACCATAAGAAAATAAAATAAAATCAAAATCAAAATTAAAGACAAAATCAAAATGAAAAAATCAAAAAATCAAAATCAAAATAGAAAAAACGAAAAAAGAAATAAAAAAAAAATAATAAATGCATAAAATAAATAAATATATTAAAAAAAAAAAAGCTAATACCATAAGAAAAGGTATAATGGTTAGCTCGAAGATAATGCCAAAACGAAAGTATGAATACTTAGCACAAGCTAATTCCATTAGAAGAGGAACGATGCTTAGCTCGAAGCTATTACCAAAAGGAATGTAAGAATGCTTAGCTCGAAGCTAAAGCCGAAACGAAAGTACAAATGCTTACCACAAAAAAATTCCATAAGGAGAGGGATAATGCTTAGCCCGAAGCTAATGCTAAAAGGAAAGTAAGAAGTCTTAGCACAAGATAATTCCATAAGGAGAGGAATAATGCTTAGCTCGAAGCTAATGCCAAAAAGGAAAGTAAGAATGTTTTGCAAAAGCTAATTCCATAAGGAGAGGACTAATGCTTAACTCGAAGCTAATGCCAAATGGAGAGTAAGAATACTTTGCATAAGCTAATTCCATGGAAAGTAATAATGCTTAGCTCGAAATTAAAGCCAAAAGAAAAGTAAGAATGCTTGGCATAAGCGAATTCCGTAAGGAGAGGAACAATGCTTAGCTCAAAGCTAATGCCAATAGGAAAGTAGTAATACGTAGCTCGAAACTAATGGCAAAAGGAAAGTTAGAATAGTTAGTTCGAAGCTAATGCCAAACCGAAAGTAAGAATGCTTAGCACAATCTAATTGCATAAGAAAATAAAATAAAAATAATAATAACTATCAAAATCAAAATTAAAATTAAAATTAAAATTAAAAATAAAATTAAAATTAAAAAAAGTTAAAATAAATAAATAAATATATAAATAAATAATAAAAAAAAAGCTAATTCCATTGGAAAAGGTTTAATGCTTAGGTCGAAGCTCATGCCAAAACGAAAGTAAGAATGCTTAGCACAAGCTAAGCATTCCATAAGGAGATGAACAAGTTAATTCCATACGAAGAAGAATAATGCTTAACTCGAAGCTATTGCCAAAAGGAAAGTAACACTGCTTTTCACAAGCTAATTCCATAATAAGAGGGATAATGCTTAGCTCGAAGCTAATGCCAAAAGGAAAGTAAGAATGCTTAGCACAAGCTAATTCCATAAAAAAGAGGAATAATGCTTGAGGAATAACAATGCTTAGCTCGAAGCTAATGCCAAAAAGAAAAATAATGCTTAGCTCAAAGCTAATGCCAAAACAAAATTAAGCATGCTTAGCACAAGCGAATTTCATAAGGAGAAGAATAATGTTTAGCTAAAAGCTAATGCCAAAATAATGCATAGCTCGAAGCTAATGCCAAAAGGAAATTAAGAATGCTTAGCTCAATCAAAGCTAATGCCAAAATGAAATAAGACTGCTTAGCACAAGCTAATTTCGTTAGGAGAGGAAGAATGCTTAGCTCGAAGCTAATGCCAAAAGGAAAGTGAAAATGCTTAGAACAAGGTAATTCCATAAGAAGATGAACAATGCTTTGCTCAAAGCTAATGCCAAAAGGAAAGTTATAATGCTTAGCTTGACACTAATGCCAAAAAGAAAGTAATAATGCTTGGGCCAAAGCTAATACCGAAACAAGAGGATGAATGCTTAGCTCGAAGCTAATGCCAAAAGGAAAGTAAAAATGCTTTGCACAAGATAATTCCATGAGGAGAGGAACAATGCTTAGCTCAAAGCTAATGCATTTAGGAAAGTAAAAATGCTTAGCTCGAAGCAAATGGCAAAAGGAAAGATAGAATGCTTAGCTCGAAGCTAATGCCAAACAGAAAGTAAGAATGCTCAGCACAATCTAATTCCATAAGAAAATAAAATAAAAATAAAAATAAAAATAAAAATAAAAAAAATAAGAATGGCTTAGCATAATCTAATTCCATAAGAAAAAAAAATAAATTAATAAATGCATAAAATAAATAAATATATAAATAAATAATAAAAAAAAGCTAATTCCATAAGAAAAGGTATAATGCTTAGCTCAAAGCTAATGCCAAAACGAAAGTATGAATGCTTAGCACAAGGTAATTCCATAAGGAGAGGAACAATGCTTAGCTCAAAGCTAACGCCACTAGAAAAATAATAATGCTTAGCTTGAAGCTAATGCCAAAACGAAAGTAATAATGTTTAACTCGAAGCTAATGGCAAAAGGAAAGTAATAATGCTTAGCTCGAAGCTAATTGTACAAGGAAAGTATGAATGGTTACCTTGAAGCTAATGCCAAACGGAAAATAAGAATGCTTAGCACAATCTAATTCCATAAGAAAATAAAATAAAAATGAAAATCAAAATTAAAATTAAAATTAAAATTAAAAAAAATTATAAAATTAAAAAAAAAAGTTATAAAAGGAAAGTAAAAATGCTTAGAACAAGGGAATTCCATAAGGAGAGGAATAATGATTAGGTCAAAGCTAATGCCGAAATGATAGAAATAATGCTTAGCTAGAAGCTCATTCCAAGAGGGAATTAAGAATGCTTAGCTCAAACAAAGCTAATGTCAAAAGAAAATAAGAATTGTTTGCACGGGGTAATTCCAAAATGAGACGATGAATGCATGGCTCGAAGCTGATGCCAAAAGGAAGGTAAGAATGCTTAGCACAAGCTAACTCCATAAGGAGCGGAACAATACTTAGCTTTAAGCTAATGCCAAAAAGGAAATAGGAATGCTTAGCAAAAAACTAATGTAAAAGGGAAAGTAACAATGTTCAGCACAAGCAAATTCCATAAGGAGAGGAATAATGATTAGCTCGAAGCTAATGCCGAAAGGAAAGTAAAAATGCAGAGCACAAGCCAATTCCATAAGGATTGGAATAATGCTTAGCTCGAAGCTAATGCCATACGGAAAGTAAAAATGCTTAGTTCAAAGTTAATGCCAAAAGGAAAGTAAGAATGCTTAGTACAAGGAAATTCCATAAGGAGCGGAATAATGCTTAGCTTGAAGCTAATGCAAAAAGGGAAGTAAGAATTCTTAGCACAAGCAAATTCCATAAGGAGATAAATAATGCTTAGCTCGAAGCTAATACCAAAAAGAAAGTAAGAATGCTTATCTAAAAGCAAATGTCAAACGAAAAGTAAGAATGCTAGCACAAGCTAATTCCATAAGAAAAGGAATAATTCTTGGAGAGGAATAATGCTTAGCTCGAATCTAATGCCAAAAAGAAAGTAAGAATACTTAGCACAAATCTAATGCGAAAAGGAAAGTAAGAATGCTTAACACAAGCAAATTTCATAAAGAGAGGAATTATGCTTAGGTCAAAGCTTATGCCAAAAGGATATTTAAAATGCACAGCTCAAGGAAATTCCATAACGAGAGGAATAATGCTTAGCTCGAAGCTAATGCCAAATGAAAGTAAGAATACTTAGCAGAAAGCTAATGCCAAAAGGAAAGTAAGAATTCTTAGCACAAGTTAATTCCATAAGTAGAAGAATAATGCTTAGCTCGAAGAAAATGAAAAAAACAAAAGTAACCATGCTTAGCACAAGCAAATTCCATAAGAAGAGTATTAATTCTTAGCTCGAAGCTATGCCCAAATGAAAGAATTCTTAGCTCGAAGGTAATGACAAAAGGAAAGCAAGAATGGTTAACACAAGCTAATTCTGTAAGAAGAAAAATAATGCTTAGCACGAAGCAAATGCCAAAAGAAAAGTAAGAACGCTTAGGACAAGAAAATTCCATAAGGAAAGGAATAATTCTTAGCTCGAAGCTAATGCCAAAAATAAAGTAAAAATTCTTAGCGCAAGCTAATTCCATAAGGAGAAGTAATGCTTAGCTCAAATGCCGAAAGGATAGAAATAATGCTTAGCACGAACCTAATGCCAAAAGAAAAGTAAAAATGCTTAGCTCGAAACTAATGCCAAAAGAAAATAACATTGCTTAGCACAAGCGAATTACATAAGGAGAGGAATATTGCTTGTCGCAAAGCTAATGCCAAAAATAGAAATAATGCTTAGCTCAAAGCGAATGCCAAAAGAAAATTAAGAATGCTTAGGTCAATAAAAGCTAATTCTAAAAGGAATGTAAGAATGCTTAGCACAAACTTATTATTCCATAACTATAGGAAGAATGCTTAGCTCGAATCTAATGCCAAAAGAAAGGTAAGATTGTTTAACCCAAGCTCATTCCATAAGGAGACGAATATTGTTTAGCTCAACGCTAATCCCAAGAGGATAGAAATAATGCCAAAAGGAAAGTAAGAATGCCAAAAGGAAGAATATTACAAGCTAATTGCATAAGAAAAAAAAAACTAAAAATAAAATCAAAATAAAACAAATAAAACAGATTAAAAAATAAAAATATATAAAATAAATAAATATATAAAATAAATAATATAAAAAAGTTAATTCCATCAGAAGAGGAAGAATGCTTAGCTCGAAGTTGATGCCAAAAAGAAAGTAAGAAGCTTAGCACAAGCTAATTCCATAAGAAGAGGAACAATGCTTAGCTCGAAGCTACTGCTAAACGGAAATAAGAATGCTTAGTTAGCATAAGCTAATTCCACAAGAAAAAATAATAAATAAAAAACAAATAAAAATAAAAATAAACATAAAAATAAAAATAAAAATAAATGTAAAAAATAAATTAAAATAAAAGTAAAATAAAAAATAAATAAACAAAAAACTTAAATTAAAAATATATAAGATAAATGAATATATAAATAAATAATTAAAAAAAAAACTAGTTCCATAAGAAGAGGAATAATGCTTAGCTCGAAGCTAATGCCAAAAGAAAAGTAAGAATGCTTAGCACAAGCTAATTCCATAAGGAGATGAGCAATGCTTTACTCAAAGCTAATGCCGGAAGGATAGAAACAATGCTTAGCTCGAAGCTTAATGCCAAAAGAAAATTAAGAATGCTTAGCTCAATCAAAGCTAATGCCAAAAGGAAAGTAAAAATGCTTAGCAAAAGCAAATTCCATATGGAGAGGAAGAGTGCTTAGCTCGAAGCTAATGCCAAAAGGAAAGTAAGAATGGTTGACAAGCTAATTCCATTGGAACATGAACATTGCTTAGCTGAAAGCTAATGCCAATAGGAAAATAATAATGGTTAGCTCGAAACAAATGCCAAAAGAAAAGTAAGAATGCTTGGCAAAAGCTAATTCCGTAAGGAGCGGAACAATGCTTTGCTCGAAGCTAATGCCAAAAGGAAAGTAAGATTGCTTTCCACAAGCTAATTCCATAAGGAGAGGAATAATGCATAGCTAGAAGCTTAATGCCTAAAGGAGAGTAAGAATGCTTAGCACAAGCAAATTCCATAAGGAGAGGAATAATGCTTAGCACGAAGCTAATGCCAAAAAGAAATCAAGAATGCTTAGCTCGAAGCTAATGTCATCAGGAAAGTAAGAATACTTTGTACAAACTAATTCCATAAGAAGAGGAATAATGCTTATCTTGATTCTAATGCCAAAAGCAAGAATGCTTAGCACATGCTAATTCCATAAGAAAAAAAAAATAATAAAAAAAATAAAAGATTAAAAATAAAAAATATATAAAATAAATAAATATATAAATAAATAAATAAATAAATAAAAATTCATTCCATAAGAAGAGGAATAATGTTTAGCTCGAAGCTAATGCCAAAAGGAAAGTAAAAATGCTTAGCACAAGCTAATTCCATAAGGAGAGGAACAAAGCTTAGGTCGAAGCTAATGCTACAAGGAAATAAGAATGCTTAGCATAAGCTAATTCCATAACAAAAAATAAAAGTAAAATAAAATAAAATAATAATAATAATAATAATAATAATAATAATAATAATAAAAAAAAACAAATAAAAACAAAAGAAAATAAATCAAATAAAAAATTAAAAAAAAAATATATAAGATAAATAAATATATAAGCAAACAATGAAAAAAAGTTAATTCCACAAGAAGATGAATAATGCTTAACTCGAAGCTAATGCCAAAAGAAAAGTAAGAATGCTTTTCACGAGCTCATTCCGTAAGGAGAGGAACAATGGTTAGTTCAAAGATAATGCCGGAAGGATAGAAATAATACTTAGCTCGATGCTAATGCCAAAAGAAAATTAAGATTTATTAGCTCAATCAAAGCTAATGCCAAAAGGAAAGTAAGAATACTTAGCAAAAGCAAATTCCATAAGAACACAAACAATGCTTAGGTCAAAGCTAATGCCAAAAGGAAAGTAAGAATGCTTAGCTCGAAGCTAATGCGAAAAGGAAAGTATGAATGCTTGAGATGCCCCCTTCTAACTAACGTGCTGGAAGGGGGCGTGTGATTTACTTGCCACATTTCCTTTTTTTTTCTTTGTTATACGCTTCTTCTCTTTTTTTTTTCTCTTTTTTTTCCCTTTTTCTTTTCTCTCTTTCACATGTCAAATTTATTTATTATTTATTTCCTTTTTCTTTTGTATTTATTTTTGTATTATATCATTATTTTATTTTATTTCATTTATTTAATTACATAATTTAATATCACATAAATTCAATAAAATCAACATAAAGACTTTTATTTTTTTTTTCATTTCTTTTATTTTATTATTTCCTTTTAAATTATATCTTTATTCGTAATTTTATTATTATTATTTTACTTTGTTTCTTTATTTGGTTTTATTTTATTTTTTAATATAATTTCTTTTATAATTTAAAAAATTAGAAAAAACAACAAATACGATTATGTTAATTTTTATTATAAATTTGAAATAACAACATAATTTTAATAAAACCAAACACTTAATTTGTAAATAAAAATTCAAGTTAAATCATTACATATTTCCATTGTGTCTTGCCCACACATGAGCTATTAACTCACGGTGAAGGTTACTATTTACTTCAACCCATCGCATTGTGTGACGACGTCTCATATAATCACTTATGGATATGCCACTTGTTCTTGGGTTTAGATCTTATTCCTCATTTATATCATAACTGTTGGCACGAGCTCTGCGAGATGTGGCTGGGTTGTTGTCATCTTCATCTGACTCAGCATTAGAGTATTCATCTCGTTCGTCTTCCACAATAATATTATGGAGTACGATACATGTCATCATAATATTTCTTAGGTCCTTCGGATCCCACCCTCTTCCAGGCTGCTTCACTATAGCAAATCGGGCTTGAAGAATTCCAAGAGTTCGTTCATTATCCTTGCGGTATGTTTCTTGCATTTTTAGAACAATTGTTCTTGATGTATTCTCGGCTGCTTAATGGATTGAATTAACTTACCCAATTTTGGGTATATGCCATCAGCAAGATAGTATGCCATGTAGTGATATTTTTCATTTACCTGATAGTGAACTCTTGGGGAAATTCCCTGAACAAGGTTGTCAAACAAGGGTGAACGACCCAAGACAGTGATATTGCTTTGTGAACCAGGTACGCCAAAGAATGCATGCCATATCCAAGTGTCAGATGAAGCCACTGCTTCGAGACTAATTGTGGGTTTATGTTTTCTCCCCGAGCTTCCCTCCCATGCAGGTGGACAATTTTTCCATGTCCAATGCATATAGTCTATTGAACCGATCATTCCAGGGAACCCGCGTTGTTCCGCTTTGTCAAGTAGCCTTGTCATATCTGCGTTTGCTGGAGAACAAAGGTACTCATCTTTATACAACCGCAAAATTGTTTGGCGAAATTCGCGCAAGGTCTCAGTTGCGGTCGTCTTTGCCATATGGAAAGTTTCGTCAATTGAATCAGCGGAGTATGCGTAAGCCAACATTCGCATAGCAACTGTAACCTTTTGGAGTGATGAGAATCCTAATTTGTGGAACTATCAAGTTTTCTTTGAAAATATGAATTCGAGCTCTCGCAATCCTCAACCAAACGTAATAGTAAATGATGCTTCTTTCGGAACCGGCGTCTGAAATCATCTGCATCGAAAACAGGGTTGTCAAAAAAGTAATCATTCATGGGTTGTTGGTGTTTACCTTTCGGTCGCGAGGTTTATATTTGCGTCCAGAAATAGAGCCACCGTATACAACCTCTTGATTAACGGCTGCTTCATAGTGTAGACGAGCAAGTGTATCTGCTTCGTTGTCTTCATCAAGTATTTGCTCATTATACGCAACCCAATCGAATTGATTAGAACTCGAACCATAATTCATTATTGAAATATTTTGCTCGTAAATTGATTAAATGGATATATTGATGATGAAATATTTTATTGATTGAAACACATTTAAATAGGGAAGACAAACCATAAATAAAATATGGAGAACAAATCGCTATGTGACACATCATATTAATTATCATGTTTCTTTTTCCTTATTTTTTTGTTCAAAGGTATTTTCTCTCACCACATGTTTTGTCTCCCATATTGCAGACAACATCTACAGGACTTAATTGAGAGATGGTGTTGATAACTAGGGGTGAGTTCGGGACGGGATTTCGGGAATTCGGGATTTTCGGGATCGGGATTTCGGGATTCGGGATAGAAATTTTAAATCCCAATCCCGTCCCATAATATTAAATCCCGGTAATATCGGTATCCCTAAATATTTCGGGAATTCGGGATTGGGATCGGGAATCCCATATTTTGCCTAAAAACTAAGAAATATTGTTTTTTTTTCCATTAGTATTATTTTATACATTAAACCAACTTGAATATATTATATACATACTATTATTATTGCACTATTTATTTTTACCACAAAACTTGGAACAAATGAAATTTGAAAAATTTAAAAATAAGTTGAAACGATATATTATATTGTTATTTCTCATCTCCTTGACAAATATATATATATATATATATATATATATATATATATATATATATATATATATATATATATATATATATATATATATATATATATATATATATATATGTGTGTGTGTGTGTGTGTGTGTTTATTAGTTTTTTTTTTCTTTTTTCCTAATTCGGGATTAAAATATCCCGATTGGGATTGAACCAATTCCCGAATCCCGATCCCGTATTTGTTCCTAATCCCGATCCCGAATTCCCGAAGTTTTAATCCCAAATAGTAAAATTCTAATCGGGACGGGACGGGATCCCGAATCCCGATCCCAAAGTCCCAGCCCTATTGATAACGACCATACGAACTTCATAGTGACTATACAAACTTTTGAATTGAAATTTTACTTTTTTCTTTTGTAGATTTTACTTTTGCCTTTTCGGATTTACCCTGACCTTACATATTTTACTTGTGCCCTTTCAAATTTTACTTTTGCCTTTTCGAAATTACCCTGACCTATCATATTTTAGTTGTGTCCTTTCAATTTTTACTTTGCCCTTTCAAAATTTTACATTGTCTTCTACACTTCTTTATACACAATGATTTCTCTATATAACGAGAAGGGATATGTTAGACAATACTTCACATCTTCACATATACACTTATTTGAGAAAGACATCTATTTTTTGATATGGCTGCCACTAAAGGTTGGTCAGAAGATGAAGATGTAGCTCTTATGAAAGCCTACATTGCAGTCTCGGATGATACAATTCACGGGACTAACCAAACTGAAGGAGGTCTACGAAAGAAAGTTATGTCTACCATGAAACTAATACTTGATGAGGAGGGAATTACGTATAATATTAGAGCAAAAGATGCCATACTTAGTCTGTGGAGAAAACAAATTTCTAAGTATTTGAACCACTGGTATTCGGCAACTAAACAAGCATCAAAAGTTTGCGGTAGCGGAAAAAACCTAGTCGATGAGGTAAATGTTATGATAATTGTATTTTTTATTATTTATATATTTGCATGAAGTATATTAATTTTTAATTTGTATTTGTAGTATACTCTGGCATTGACTATCTATCGAAGAAATACTAAAAAAAACTTTCAACTTGCAATGTTGTTGGGAAGTTTGTATGAATTGGGTGATGTTAAATGCGCAAGAATATATGGTGGATGAAATTGAAACGGAGTCATTTCATTTGCAGTCCGCATTTCCTTCATCTCAACCAATGAATTCCCCACCAAGTTATTCCCCACCACCGTATGTGTTACGGGATGAGCTACAACCAGTGGATTCCCATACTGACCAACGCATTTAGAGACCTATCGGATCGAAAAAAGCCCGTAAAGGCAAAGAAAATGCGTCGCCTAGTTATAATGCGTAATCTAATTATAATAATCAAGTACAAATACTAGAGGCCGGACGAAAGCTTAGGCATGATCAAAACTTTGCAATTCAACAAATGCAAGAAGAACATAGAGTTATGGCAATGGATACAAGTTATTGCGCTCCAGGTACAAAAGCATATTGGAAGTCGGAAAGAAAAGAGATACAAAGGAAACAAATCGCAAAAGACTTATTTGAAAGTTCTTCGGCTCATTTAGACGACGACGGTTTTGATCCGTTTGATTGATCTCCCTTGTTCGATTTATATGGGTATTCCTTTCCTTGTGTCAGCCCAAAAGGTTTTTGAAGAGGCACATTCGTTATTTCATAAATATAAATCGAATAACATTTTTTGGCCAAAAAAAAAAAACAAAAAACAAGAAAAAACCAAAAACAATTCCTTGTTCAATTAATTATTATTTTTTGTTTGTAGTAATCGTTATTATCCTAGTTTTTTTTCAAATGTTGTATTAGTGGTTATTATTCTTGGTTTTTTTTTCAATTATTGAATTAGTTGAAGATTATTTCTTTACTTTTATTTGAATATTGTATTATTATAATTAAATTATTATTATTATTATTATTATTATAATTATTATTATTATTATTATTATTATTATTATTATTATTATTATTATTATTATTATTATTATTATTATTATTATTATTATTATTATTATTTATTATTATCATTATTTTTGTTATAAATTATTATTAATAATAATTATTATTAATTTGAGTTATTAATATTAATATTAGTAATATTATTATTATTATTGTTATTGTTATTATTGTGGTTGTTATTATTATTTTATTATTATTAAAGAGTTGAGAGTGAGAATAGGAAAAAAGGTAATAAAAGACCGAATGCTTGGAAAAGACGTAGGTAGAGGGAGAGGGGGAGGGGAGGGGGAGAGGAGGGGTAACCCCCCTCTCCATTGGAGATGCTCTAAAGAGAGAAACAAAGCATAGCTCAAAGCTAATACAATTACAGAAGTAATAATGCTTAGCTCGAAGCTAATGCCAAAAGAAAATTAAGAATGCTTAGCTCGAAGCTAATGCCAAACGGACAGTAAGCATGCATAGCACAATCTCATTCCACAAGAAAAAATAATAAAAAAATAAAATAAAATAAATAAAATAAAGAAAAAAATAAAAATAATGGAATAATGCCAAAAAGAAAGTAAGAATGCTTAGCACAAGCAAATTCCAAAAGGAGGGGAATAATGCTTAGCACGTAGCTAATGCCACCAGGAAAATAAGAATGCATAGCACAAGGAAATTACATAAGGAGAGGAATAATGCTTAGCTCGAAGCTAATGCCAAAAGGAAAATAAGAATACTTAGCTCGAAGCTAATGCCAAAAGAAAAGTACGAACTCTTACCACAAGCTAATTCCCTAAGAAGAAGAATAATGCTTAGCTCGAATATAATGCCAATACGAAAGTAAGAATGCTTAGGACAAGCTAATTACATATTAAAATGAACAATGCTTTGCTCAAAGCTAATGCCAAAAGGAAAGTAATAATACTTAGCTCGAAAGCAAAGTAAGAATGCTTGGCAAAAGTGAATTCCGTAAGAAGAGGACAAATGCTTAGCTCGAAGCTAATGCCAAAAGAAATGTAAGAATGCTTAGCACAAGCAAATTCTATTAGGAGAGGAACAATGCTTAGCTAAAAGCTAATGCCAATAGAAACTAATATTGCTTAGCTCGAAGCTAATGGCAAAAGGAAAGTAAGAATGCTTAGCTCGAAGCTAATGCCAAACGAAAAGTAAGAATGTTTAGCACAATTTAATTCCATTAGAACACAAAAAAAAAAAAAAAAAAAAAAAACAAATCGAAAAAATTAACCCTAAAATAAAAATCAATAAATAACTAAAAAAATAAATCTATAAAATAATTAAATATATAAACAAATAATAAAAAAAGCTAATTCCATAAGGAGATGAACAATGCTTAGCTCAAAGCTAATGCCAATATTAAAGTAATAATGCTTAGCTCGAAGCCAATGGCAAAGGAAAAGTAATAAAACTTAGCTCGAAGCTAATGGTATAAGGAAAATATAAATGGTTAGCTCGAAGCTAATGTCTAACGAAAAGTAAGAATGCTTAGCACAATCTAATTTCATAAGAAAATAAAAAAAATGAAAATCAAATAAAAAAAAAAAAAAGTAAAACTAAAATTAAAATTAAAATTAAAAGTAAAATACAAAAAAAATAAAAAAAAAAACAAAAAAAAATTATAAAATAAATAAAGATATAAATTAATAATAAAAAAAGCTAATTCCATCGGAAAAGGTATAATGCTTAGCTCGAAACTAATGCCAAAACGAAAGTAAGAATGCTTAGCACATGCTAATTCAATAAGAACAAGAATAATGTTTAGTTCGAAGCTAATGCCAAAAGGAAGTAAGAATGCTTTGCACAAGCTAATCCATAAGAAGAGAATAATGATTAGCTCAAAGGTAATGCCAAAACGATTGAAATAAAGCTTAGCTCGAAGCTAATGCCAAAAGGAAAGTAAGACGACTTACCTCAATAAAAGCTAATGCTAAAGCAAATAAGACTCCCTAGCACAAGCTAATTTCTTAAGGAGGAGGGGAACAATGCTGAGGTCGAAACTAATGCCAAAAGGAAAGTAAGAAGCTTAGCACAAGCTAATTCCATAAGAAGATGAACAATGCTTAGCTCAAAGCTAATGCGAAAAGAAAAGTAATAATGCTTAGCTCGAAACTAAAGCCAAAAGGAAAGTAAGAATGCTTTGCAGAAGTGAATTCCGTAAGAAGAGGAACAATGCTTAGCTCAAAGCTAGAAAGTAATAATGCTTAGCTCGAACCTAATGGCAAGAGGAAAGTACGAATGCTTAGCTCGAAGCTAGTGGTAGACGAAAAGTAAGAATGTTTAGCACAATCTAATTCCATAAGAAAATTAAATAAAAATAGAAATCAAAATCAAAACCAAAATCAAAAAATAAGTAAAAAAAATAAATATAACGCTTAACTCGAAGCTAATTCCAAAACGGAAGTAAGAATGCTTTGCACAAGCTAATTCCATAAGGAGTGGAACAATGCTTAGCTCAAAGCTAATGCCAATAGAAAAATAATAATGCTTAATTAGCTCGAAGCTAATGGCAAAAGTAAAGTAAGAATGCTTAGCTCGAAGCTAATGCCAAACGGAAAGAAAGAATGCTTAGCACAATCTAATTTCATAAGAAAAAAAATTAAAATTAAAAAAAAAATTATAGAATAAATAATTATATAAATAAATAATTAAAAAAAAAAGCAACTTCCATAAAAAAAAGTATAATGTTTAGCTCGAAGCTAATGGCAATACGAAAGTAAGAATGCTTAGCACAAGCTAATTCCATAAGAAGAGGAATAATGCTTAGCTCGTAGCTAATGACAAAAGGAAAGTAAGAATGCGTTGCACAAGCTAATTCCATAAGGAGAGGAACAATGCTTAGCTCAAAGCTAATATCAAAATAATAGAAATAATGCTTAGCTCGTAGCTAATGACAAAAGAAAAGTAAGAATGCGTTGCACAAGCTAATTCCATAAGGAGAGGAACAATGCTTAGCTCAAAGCTAATATCAAAACAATAGAAATAATGCTTAGCTTGAAGCTAGTTGCAAAAGGAAATTAAGAATGCTTAGCTCAATCAAAGCTAATGCAAAAAGGAAATAAGACTGCTTAGCAAAAGCTAATCTCGTAAGGAAAGTAAGAATGCTTAGCTCGAAGCTAATGCCAGATGGAAAGTAAGAAGGCTTTAGCATAATCTAATTCGTTATGAAAATAAAATAAAAATTGTAATTAAAATTAAAATAAAAAATAAGTAAAAAAACTAATATATAAATAATTAATAAGAAAAAAAGCTAATTCCATAAGAAAGAGTATAATTAGACACGGCCACGGGCCGGTTCGGGCCGGTTCCGGGCCGGTTCGGACCGGTTCACGGTTCACATTTTCCGGAACCGGAACCGGCCCGTGGCGTGCACGGTTCACCGGGCCGGGTCGGCCCACCGGTTCGGGCTGGTCACGGGCCTATCCGGGCCGGTTCCGGGTCGGCCCGGAAATTTTGAATTTTTTTTATTTTTTGAAATATTTAATGAATAAGTAAATTAAAAGAAATACTTTTAAATAGATAAAGAAAAATGAAATAAATGAAAAGTCAATTTAGAAGCACAAGTTTGAAATATTTGATGAATAAGTAAATTATAGGAAAAATTGGGGTGTGAGGGTATTTATAGGAAAAATTGGGGGGGTTTGGGGGCAAAAAAAATTCAAAAAAAAGCAAAATTGGGGTGTGAGGGTATTTATAGGAAAATTGGGGGGGGGGGAATTCAAAAAAATTCAAAAAAAAGTAAATAACGGCCGGTTCACCGGGCCAGTTCACCCGGGCCGGTTCACTAGCCATTATTTGCTTTTTTTTTTGAATTTTTTTGAATATATATATATATATATTTTTTTTAATCCGGGTGAACCGCCGGGCCGGCCCGGCGGTTCACGGTTCACCAAATCTAAGAACCGGGCCCGTCCCGGGTAGGACAGGCCGGTTCACGGTTTCGGGCCGGTTCACACAGTCAACGGCCGGTTTGGGCCGTCAACGGGCCGGTTCCGGGCCCAAAACCGGCCCGTGGCCGTGTCTAAGTATAATGCTTAGCTCGAAGTTAATGCCAAAACGAAAGTAAAAATGCTTAGCACAAGCTAATTCCATAAGGAGAGGAACAATGCTTAGCTCAATAGCTCAAAGCTAATGTCAAACAGAACGTAAGAATGCTTAGCTCGAATCTAATGCCAAAACGAAAGTAAGAATGCTTAGCACATGCTAATTCCATAAGAGGAGGAATAATGCTTAGCTCAAATCTAATGCCAAAAGGAAAATAAGAATGATTTGCACAAGCTAATTCCATGAGGAGAGGAATAATGATTAGCTCAAAGCTAATGCCAAAACGATTCAAATAAAGCTTAGCACGAAGCTAATGCTAAAAGGAAATAAGACAGCTTAGCACAAGCTAATTTCGTAAGAAGAGAAAGAAGGCTTACACCGAAACCAATGCCAAAAGTAAAGTAATAATTCTTAGCACAAGCTAATTCAATGAGAATATTGCACCAGAGCTTGCTGCCCTTGCCTCGGGGTTGAGATTTTTTATATAGAGGCAATTCAATGGAGTTTGGATCGAGCTTGATGCAGAAGTCGTCGTTCGACTTCTTTCGCACACGGACAGAGGTCATTGGATTCTTCAGATTTCTCTCACGGCGATCCGGAACTCTCTTTCGACTTTGGAGTACAGGATTACACATATCTACCAGGAGGGCAATACAGTCGCTGATGCATTAGCTAACTTGGGGTGTCAGACCGAGTTGGCTCGTACCTTCACAACAGCGGAGCTTCCCCGACCTATTCAGGATATGATTCGGATGGACCAGCTTGGATATACATCCTTTCGACGAGAGTTTGCACATAGGTTCCATGCATTCCACGCTTTTATATTATTGGCAGCTTGTACTTTCAGTTTCTACGTAATTTAGGCATTTTCGTGAACTTTACATGTTAGGCAGGGTTGGGGTGATTATGGATTGTCTGGGTCCATCAAGACTAGACTGTTTGTCGAATGGTGCGACACATTTCGCAGCCGTTATACCTGTTTCGTCCATTTTTTGGTCTAAGTGGCCTCGGCTGTTGTGGTGAGGCGAACTGTCTACCTTGGTCTTTGTTAAGTGTATATTTTTACACTTTATCGTATCTTTTTATTTGGGCTTTTGGTGTGTTTTAATGATAATTGGTGCTTAAAAAGTTGATTTATTGTATTTTAGGTACAAATTGAAGAATTGGAAAAGTATGGGGTCAAAACTGCAATTTTGGCGAAAATATGGGTCAAAAGTGAAAATATCAAAATTCTGAAGAAACAAGGCTCGGACAACCGTCCCAGAATTAGGCTTAAATATGGGACCCCCGTCCCATAACCCGAAGTTGCGCAGTAAAGGGATTTTAATCGCACAAGGAAACTGCCTTCTTCCCCAAGTTCTTCACCCTATATAAGACCATTCCAAGCACACAATTAGGGATCTTTTTACGCAATTTCAAGAGCAACAAAGCAATAACGGAGACGAAGAATTCGAAGACTCCAAGCAAAGATTTATCGTCTATGATTTATTTTATTTGCGTTTTTGCTTTAATCATGAGTAGCTAAATTACTTGTTTCTAGGATTTTATTTGGAACCCTATGTGGGATTTATGAACCCAATTCTATGATTTTATGCAAGTTTTAATTCCGGATTATTTCTTCTACTTGTTTTATTAAGTGCATGAATTTGATCACCTTATGTGCTTTTATGTTATTGTTAATCGCATGAATCGGAAGATCGGGTTAATAATTAGAACTGTGGTAGAAGAGCCTTTGTGGTATTAACATAGGAATATAGTTAATCTCTTAGGTAGCCATTATTGAGATTTGTGCTTAATGCTGTGTTCTAGAATTAATTGCATAGGAATATAGTAATTGAATCTAGAGTATTAGAATCGTAATACACGCGGAAGCGGGTTATGATTATTTTAGCATCTCAGGTTAATAATCCGGGTTAATAACTTGCATAATTGAAGGAATTGGGGGAATAATAATCACATAGGGGGAAGAATAAAATCCTAGGCTTGTTTACTTTGATTAAATCTTCGTTTTAATTGCTTTCCTGTTTTTGTCTTTTTAATTGATTTAGTTTATTAATCATCTTTCGACTGTGTAGGGTGGGCTTGATAACAATTGGTAGAATTTAGCGTCTAGGATTAGATAATTAAATATTCTCTGTGGGATCGATACTTGGACTTAAAAATCCACTTTATTACTTGTACGATACGTGCACTTGCGTGTAGGTTTTCGCCCAACAAGTTTTTGGCGCCGTTGCCGGGGAATATTTTAATTATTTATTTTATTCTAGCTCTAGATTTGAACAATTTTCACGATTCACCCATTTAATTTTTGTTTTATTTTATTTTTGTTTTAGGTACGTTGTATGCGCAGGAGACTCGATCTTGCTAGAGAACCGTTTGATCCCGAAATCGAACGCACTTTTCGAGCCGCTAGGAGACTTCAACGCGCAAACAATATAATGGAGGACGACGAAGAACGCAGGGCAGCGGGTAATTTACTCAATGCCAACGGAAACCAAATCCAAGACCCACCCCCTCAACTCCCATTACAGCCAGCAGCTAGGCCACGGACACTTCAAGACTACATAATCCCGACTCATGACGGATTCCGCCCGAGCATCCAATATCCACCCATTGAGGCGCACAATTTTGAGATCAAGCAAGGCCTTTTGACGATGCTCCAATATAACGGGCTATTTAGTGGGTTGGCAGGTGAAGATCCCCATCTTCACATTGTCAATTTTCTAGATACCTGTAATTCCCACCGTCAAAACGGCGTTTCCCAAGAGGCGCTTCAATTAATTCTCTTCAAGCACTCCCTACAAGGAAGAGCTCGCCAGTGGTTGATGTCCCAAGCCCCCCACTCTATCTCGTCGTGGCCTCAACTTCTCAACCTTTTCATGAAAGTTTATAGCTCACCCGAGAAGGACGAGAGAATCCGACGAGAAATTCATAATTTTGTCCAAGAGCAAGGCGAGCAATTATACGAGGCATGGGAGAGATTTAAAACTCTTTTGAGGCAGTGTCCAACACATGGAGTCGAACAATGGCGGCAAATCCACATCTTCTACCAAGGGATCAACGAGAATGCACGAACCGTTTTAGATGCCTCAACCGGAGGTAATTTTATGAGTCAATCGATACCGGATGCTTTCATCATGTTGGATCAAATTGCTCAAAATAGGTTTGCCAAGTCAAGCGAAAGGACGGTTAGTGGAGCCAAGAAAGTTCCCGGAGTGTTGGAGTTAGATGCAATTACGGCCCTTCAAGCTCAAGTGACCCAAATTGCTCAACAAAATCAACTCCTTCTACAGCACATCAAAGCAAGTCCACCACAACAAGTCCAAGCAATTGATTCTCCATGTTGTGAAATTTGCGGTGGAAATCACTACACACTCCAATGCCAACAAGATGTGGAGTCGCTCAACTACGTCAACAACGCGCCTCGCCAATTCCAAAATCAAGGGTGGAGATCACAAGGGCAATATGGAGGAAATCAACAAGGCCAAGGATATCAGAGACCTCAAGGTCAATTTCAAAATCAAGCCCCTCCTCAACAAAGCTATCAAAGCAACAATCCACCGGCCCAAAAATCAAACACGGATGAGATATTGGCCCAATTCATGACCGCTACCCAAGCCTCGTTGCGAAATTTGGAGAATCAACTCGCTCAATTAGCTTTGAATCAAGAGAACCGTCCGCAAGGAGCATTGCCATCGAATACGGAAGATCCTCGAAAGCAAAAGTTCGAGACGTGCCAAGCTATCGACGTCAAGATCGAAAAAAGGGAAGAAATTCAAGTCAAGCCGCAAGTCACTGTAGCCGAATGGTTCGAGCCAATCCCATATCCACAAAGATTGCTAACAAAAAAAATCGAGGTCGAGACGTGCCAAGCAGTCACCTTGAAGAATGGCAAGAAATTGGAGGAAGCCCCACAAAAAGAGAAGAGAAACACGGTAATTGAGAAGCCGAAAGTGAATGAGGAAAAAGAATCAACTCATGAAGAGCCACCATCAACGGTGCCTTCACAAGTCCCCCCAATTCCTTATCCTCAAAAATTTGTAAAGAAGAAGCTCGATGTCGAATATCAAAGATTTTTGGACAAGTTGAAGGAAATTCGCATAAATATTCCTTTCATTGAAGCACTTCAAAAGATGCCAAAGTGGGTAAAGTTCCTCAAGGACCTCGTGAAGAAAAGTAAGAAATTGCAAGGAAACGAGATGATCCAACTCACGGAGCAAATTAGTGCAATTCTTACTCGGCCTCTTCCACAAAAACTCGGCGATCCAGGTAAGTTTACTATTCCTTGTACTATAGGAGGTAAAAATTTTAGATCGCTCATTGATTTAGGTGCTAGCATTAATCTAATGCCATACTCTACTTTTAAAAATCTTGGGTTAGGAGAAATTGAACCGACGGCTATAACTCTTCAATTAGCCGATAGATCTTTAGTTTACCCAAAAGGTATTTTAGAGAATGTGCTAGTGAAAGTCAACAAATTTATCTTCCCTGTCGATTTTGTTATACTAGATATAGATGAGGATAGGGAGATACCTCTTATCGTAGGGAGGCCGTTTTTAGCCACGTCGAAAACTCTCATTGATTGTGCTAGTGGTGATCTTACAATGACTGTGCATGATCAAACAATCAAATTCAATGTTTTTAGTGCTAATAAAAATCCATGTGATAATAATGATTGTTTTGCTATTGAGCTTATGGATTTCACAAATAATGAAAAGTTTGATGTTTCGATCTTGGACAATGGGAAAGCATCTTTGAGTGCAGGAGATGATGGCGGAAACGGGAATCGGACGGAGCAAGTTTATTTCATGGACTCACTTTTAAATCCTCCGAGAGAAAGTCATGCGAGTCGAGGTTTTAACGACGATGAGAATGCAAGGAAGATGTTGCCAACTAAAGGCTCGAGCAAGTCACGAGGGAAGGATGAGTCAAGCTATTGTGGTCGTAAGGAGAAAATCAAAAAGGAATTGCACAAAGGACAATTGGTGTTATTGTGCAAATCCCGTCTTTGGTTGTTTCCAAGGAAGCGCAAATCAAAGTGGTCGCGGCCGTTTATTGTCCAAGAAATTCTTCCTCACGAGGTTGTCAAAATAAAGGAGTGCGATTCAAATCGTACGTTCAACGTAAAACGGAGCCGGCTCAAACCATATTGGGAAGCGAGTGAAGATTGCCAAGTGACTTCGGTCACTTTTGCTTGAAAATAAAGAAGCAAAGTCCGGCTGAAGACTTTAAACTTAGCGCTTCTCGGGAGGCAACCCGAGCTTTATTGTTTTTCGTATTTTTCTTTAATTTTTCGTTTCGTTTTTAGTATCATAAGCATGCATTCTAACTTCTTATTTGAATTTTACTTTTCAGGGTCGAAAACGTGATCGAGGGTCGAGTCGAGCGTCCGGATAAAAAAAAAAAAAAAAAAAAAAAAAAAAAAAAAAAAAAAATTGAACAAGTGTTGAGACGGCCGTCCCACAAAAAAAGGCATAAAACCGGGACGGCCGTCCCCAAACCAGTGAGGACCGGTAATTTTCGGACGGCCGTCCCAAAAACAGCAAGGACCGATTATCTTCGGACGGCCGTCCGAAGAACTAGGCATAAACTGGGACGGCCGTCCCGTGAGCAGTGGTTGGGCAGAAGACTCGGACGGCCGTCCGAGCATTAGGCTAAATAGTGGGACGGCCGTCCGAGGCACATGTTGGGCATTATAAACTTCTAAAAATCAGATTTTGCCCCCCATTTCTCCCTAAACCCTTCTCTTTCATCCTCTCAACCTCCTATACACAATTTTCGAATTTTTGAGTTCTTCTTCCGAAAATTCTTCAAATTTCACTCACATAATTCCCCACACACTCTCTAATTCTTATTTTGTGTTGGTATTGACAGGGAGGCTAGAGAATCGAACCAACTTCTTCGAAATTTCATCTTTCAAGGCACGCCCACAAGGTGTTCGACAAATTGCCTAAACCAAAATTGGAGGTCGATTCTCATCCAATTCTCACCGAGTTCATTCCAAAAGTTTTCCCAAATATGACGTCCAACAAACGAGGTCGCACGGAGGAAGCTTCATCTTCCAAGGGCAAAGGCAAAGGCAAGAAAGGTGCCACCAAAACGTCTATTCCTTTTCCCGAAAAAGAAGCTTTTAGTGTGGAAGGCGCCGCGGCTCTATTCGATAAACAAGGCAAAAAGACCGTCATCACGGAACGGGCCTTGACAATCACGTTGTCACACTTGGCCAATCTTAACCAAGAAATCATAAGACGGGGATGGCAAAGGGTTTGTGAACCGGAGCCAATTTACAACATATCGATCGTACGAGAGTTTTATGCAAACACGTTGGTGCTCAAGCATCCACGAGAATTCGCAAGTGTGGTACGAAAAATTCATGTTAGTTGGAAGACGGATGATATAAATCGATATTACGGGCTCCCATGGTTGGGTCAAAATTGGCGAGAGATGAGCAACGAAGTCACCAAAGAGCAAATTGGTGAAGTGTTGAGTGATGGGCATCCAAAATGGATCGAATACCCGGACAAAGGAACGTATGAGCTTAGTTGGAAAAGCATCAATTATGAAGGCAAGGCGTGGTTGACGTTTATTTGCGCCAACATAATCCCGACTACATCGTTTAGTCGAATCAACCACGAACGGTGTGCGCTTGCTTATTACATTATCACGGGGAAGCCGGTCGACATCGGGTCAATTATGTCCGATCAAATTTGGCTTTCCATGCGCTACAATACAAAGGGCATCTTCTTCCCTAGCCTCGTCACGGGATTGTGCAAAAGAGAGAAAGTCCCCAAATTGCCCAATGATATCGAGCTCAACATCCGGAAGCCGATTGCCGATTTTGCGGCTTCGCTATTCAAAGAAGCCACCTATGACGAGCCGCAAGCCGCTCTTCAAGCCCGAGACGAGCCCGAAGCCTCAAGCTCCCGTTCCGATCGACGATTCCGAAAGAAGATGGAGCGAGAGATGATAATTACTAGGAACCAAGTGACTACCGTCGAGCATAAAGTCAATACGGTGGAGGCACTTCAACGGTGGTCAAGCAAGATGCTACAAGCTATTGTCCAACACTTGGGATGCGGGACGCCCGATTGCATCGAGCCGGTACCTTTACCGGCACCCATTCTTGAGCCCGTACCCGAGCTTTCCGATGAGGATGAGCATGAGAGAGCGAGGGAGGAGCACCCCGATCACACCGACTCCGAATAAATCAGGTGTTTTCTATCCTTAAACTTTGTGCTAATTTCGTTGAGGGCAACGAAAATTTTAAGTTTGGGGGTGAAAAACATGTTATTTTTGTGCTTATTTGTTTTAGTTTGCATGCATTAGGTTTTATTCGTTTTTATTGTTTTTCTCGTTTTTCCGGAATATAAAAAAAAAAAAAAAAAAAAAAAAAAAAAAAAAAAAAAAAAAAAAAATTTGCTTGAGTCGAATGCATCGATGATTTATGATGATGAGAGATGATCAATGTTTGATGATGAGATTGCTTGTTTTATGTGATAAGGATTTGATGTTTGTTTAGCTTTCGATTCAACGGGACTTAGAAGCGAATTATTGCTAGGAATCACATTTTGTGCATTGCTTTTGTTGAATGTTTTGTATTTTAAATTTGGAATTAATTTGTGCTAGATCATGCTATGTTCGGTTTTAAAACTCACTTTAGGAAATTTATGATACGAAGTATTGAGTATTTAGTGATTTGGGATATGATTTGGGCCTTCTTTGAACCGTTTGAGCCTTTCAAGCCGACCTTTTTATCAAAATTATCCTTAGAACCTTGTTTTGAGCCTCGGAGAAAAGGTGTTCTTTCTTTTAGCCAATGTGTAAGGTAGAATAGGTGGAGATTCTTGAAAAAGTATCCCTTGGAGTTCGGTCGAAAAAAATTTTTAAGGTCCTTCTTCTTCTTCGAAAAAAAAAAAAAAAATTGAAAAAAAAGGAAAAAGAAAAAAAAAAAAAAAAAGGAGATAAATATATATGCTTCTATAAATAAAGGAAAAAAAAAAAGAAAAAAAAAAAAAGAAGAAGAAGAGACTAGAAGGGAGAAATAAGGACTAGTTGTTGAATTATTTTTGAAAACTCAATCCATTGCCTCAAAAGCAAAAGTGGAGACTTTTGAACTTTTGAGAATCGAGTTTATTAAAGTCCGTAGAGGTGAATTCATTGTTTCAAACGCCTATCTTTCAATTTTTGGCGTAATCACCTCAATTCAAGAAGAATAGCCACATATACCCATATTTCCTACCTCGAACCAAAGAGCCTAACAATTGAAAGCCACAAAGCCCCAATGATCCCAATAGCTTAATGTTCGATATTAGTAGAGTAGAAAAATTTGGTGAGTATTTGGAGTCAAGCATTTGCATGTAAGTATAAATTCTTTCTATCTTTAATTTGCAAATATTGGATGCTTGAAGCAATTGTATGAATTGTGGTTTTTGGTAATGGTGAGTGACTAAGTGTTGTTGAATTTTAAGCTTGCGAATGCCTAAGAATTGTCATTATAATTACGAGTTCTGAAAGCGTGAAGTTGATCATTGATCTATGTGATGAGATGTAATAGTTGAGTTATTTGCTTATTGGTAGATTTTGCTTGAGGACAAGCAAAAGTTCAAGTTTGGGGGTGTGTTAAGTGTATATTTTTACACTTTATCGTATCTTTTTATTTGGGCTTTTGGTGTGTTTTAATGATAATTGGTGCTTAAAAAGTTGATTTATTGTATTTTAGGTACAAATTGAAGAATTGGAAAAGTATGGGGTCAAAACTGCAATTTTGGCGAAAATATGGGTCAAAAGTGAAAATATCAAAATTCTGAAGAAACAAGGCTCGGACCCCCGTCCCAGAATTAGGCTTAAATATGGGACCCCCGTCCCATAACCCGAAGTTGCGCAGTAAAGGGATTTTAATCGCACAAGGAAACTGCCTTCTTCCCCAAGTTCTTCACCCTATATAAGACCATTCCAAGCACACAATTAGGGATCTTTTTACGCAATTTCAAGAGCAACAAAGCAATAACGGAGACGAAGAATTCGAAGACTCCAAGCAAAGATTTATCGTCTATGATTTATTTTATTTGCGTTTTTGCTTTAATCATGAGTAGCTAAATTACTTGTTTCTAGGATTTTATTTGGAACCCTATGTGGGATTTATGAACCCAATTCTATGATTTTATGCAAGTTTTAATTCCGGATTATTTCTTCTACTTGTTTTATTAAGTGCATGAATTTGATCACCTTATGTGCTTTTATGTTATTGTTAATCGCATGAATCGGAAGATCGGGTTAATAATTAGAACTGTGGTAGAAGAGCCTTTGTGGTATTAACATAGGAATATAGTTAATCTCTTAGGTAGCCATTATTGAGATTTGTGCTTAATGCTGTGTTCTAGAATTAATTGCATAGGAATATAGTAATTGAATCTAGAGTATTAGAATCGTAATACACGCGGAAGCGGGTTATGATTATTTTAGCATCTCAGGTTAATAATCCGGGTTAATAACTTGCATAATTGAAGGAATTGGGGGAATAATAATCACATAGGGGGAAGAATAAAATCCTAGGCTTGTTTACTTTGATTAAATCTTCGTTTTAATTGCTTTCCTGTTTTTGTCTTTTTAATTGATTTAGTTTATTAATCATCTTTCGACTGTGTAGGGTGGGCTTGATAACAATTGGTAGAATTTAGCGTCTAGGATTAGATAATTAAATATTCTCTGTGGGATCGATACTTGGACTTAAAAATCCACTTTATTACTTGTACGATACGTGCACTTGCGTGTAGGTTTTCGCCCAACAGTCTTCCCCGACTTTCTATGATCATTCCCACCCCAGTCTTTTTTATTATTCGGGCTACCTGTTTTGCCAGTATTCTTAACGTTTTGTTAGTTAGCTATTCTCTTTTGTTTGTCAATTGCTATTATTATCCATCTATTTGGGCAGTAGCAATTAGAGCGAAACTCATTATATACTTCTTAAATTTTATTTTATAAACATGCAGGGGGTCAAGCCTAACCCCACCCCACCGTCACCATGTGTCGTTCTCTTAAAAAAAAAAAAACTAATTCCATAAGAAAAGGAACAATGCTTAGCTCAAAGCTAATGCCAAAAGGAAATTAATAATGCTTAGCTCGAAGCTTAAGGCAAAAGTAAAGTAAGAATGCTTGGTAAAAGCGAATTATGTAAGAAAAGGAAAAATGCTTTGCTCAAAGCTAATACCAAAATAAAAGTAAGAATGGTTAGCACATGCAAATTCCATAAGGAGAGGAACAACGCTTAGCTAAAGGCAAATGCCAAAGGGAAAGTAATAATGCTTAGCTCGAAGCTAATGGCAAAAGAAAAGTAAGAATGATTAGCTCGAAGCTAATGCCAAACGGAAAGTAAAAATGCTTAGCACAATCTAATTCCATAAGTAAATAAAATGAAAATAAAAATAAAAATAAAAATAAAAAATTAAAATAAATAAATAAATGAATAAATATATAAAACAGATAAATATATAAATAAATAAGAAAAAAAACTAATTGCTTTAGAAAAGGTATAACGCTTACCTCGAAGCTCATGCCAAAACGAAAGTAATAATTCTTAACACAAGCTAATCTATAAGGAGAGGACAAATGCTTAGCTCAAAGCTAATGCCAATAGGAAAGTAAGAATGCTTAGCTCGAAGCTAATGGCAAAAGGAAGTAAGAATGCTTAGCTCGAAGCTAATGCCAAACAGAAAGTAAGAATTTGTAGCACAATCTAACTCCATAAGAAAATAAAATTAAAATTAAAATCAAAATCTAAATTAAAATTAAAATTAAAATATTAAAAGAAATTAAAAATATATATATATATATATATATATAATAAATACATATATATAAATAAATAATAGAAAAAAGCTAATTGCATTAGAAAAGGTATAATGCTTAGCTCGAAGCTCATACAAAATCGAAAGTAAGAATGTTTAGCACAAGATAATTCCATAAGGAGAGGAACAATGCTTAGCTCGATGCTAATGCCAAAACGAAAGTAATAATGCTTAGCTCGAAGCTACTGCCAAAAGGAAAGTACGAATTCTAAGCACAAGAAAATTCCATCAGTAGGGGAATTATGCGTAGCTCGAAGGTAATGCTAAAAGGAAAGTAAGAATTCTTAGCACAAGCTAATTCCACAAGGAGAGGAATAATGCTTTGCTCGAAGCTAATGCCTAAAGAAAAATAAGAATGATTTGAAAACGCTAATTCCATAAGGAGAGGAATAATGCTTAGCTTGAAGCTAATGCGAAATGGAAACTGAGAATACTTAACTCGAAGCTAATGCCAAAAGGAAAGTAAGAAAGCTTAGAACAAGCTAATTCCATAAGAAGAGGAATAATGCTTAGCTCGAAGCTAATGCCAAAACGAAAGTAAGAATGCTTAGCTCAAAGCTAATGCCAAAAGGAATCCTTAGCACAAGAAAATTCCATAAGGAGAGGAATATTCGTTAGCTCGAAGCTAATGCTAAAAAGAAAGTAAGAATGCTTTAGCACAAGTTAATTCCATGATTAGAGGAATAATTCTTAGCTCAATGCTAATTCCAAAACGATTGAAATAATGCTTAGCTCGAAGCTAATGCCAAAAGGAAATTAAGAAGGCTTAGCTCAATTAATGCTAACGCCAAAAGGAAATAAGACTACATAGCACAAGTTAATGTCACAAGGAGAGGAAAAATGCTTAGATCGAAGCTAATGCCAAAGGAAAGGTGAGAATTCTTTGCACAAGCTAATTCCATCTGAAGAGGAACAATGCTTTGCTCATTGCTAATGCCAAAAGGAATGTTATAATACTTAGCTCGAAACTAATGCCAAAAGGAAAGTAAGATTGCTTAGCACAAGATAATTCCATAAGGAGATGAAACAAAGCTTAGCTCAAAGCTAATGCCAATACGAAACTAATAATGCTTAGCTTGAAGATAATGGCAAAACGAAAGTAAGAATGCTTAGCTCGAAGCTAATGCCGAACCGAAAGTAAGATTTTTTACCACAATCTTATTCCATAAGAAATAAAAATAAAAATAAATAAATAAATAAAATAAATACATCAAATTAATAAATGTATAAAAAAAATATAATTCCATAAGAAAATGTATAATGCTTAGCTCGAAGCTAATGCCAAAATGATGGTAAGAAAGCTTAGCACAATCTAATTCCATTAAAAAAAACAATTAAAATTAAAATAAATTAAAATAAATTAAAATTAAAAAATATATATATATACAATGAATAAATATATAAATTAATAGTAAAAAAAAAACTAATTCAATAAGAAAAGGTATAATGCTTAGCTCGAAGTTAATGTCAAAATGATAGTAATAATGCTTAGCACAAGCTAATTCCATAAGGAGATGAACAATGCTTAGCTCAAAGCTAATGCCAAGAGGAAAGGAATAATGCTTAGCTCGAAGCTAATGGCAAAAGAAAGTAAGAATACTTAGCTCGAAGCAAATGCCAAACGGAAAGTAAGAATGCTTAACACAATCTAATTCTATAAGAAAATAAAATTAAAATTAAAATTAAAATTAAAATTAAAATTAAAATTAAAATAAAAATTAAAATTAAAATTAAAATTAAAATTAAAATTAAAATTAAAATTAAAATTGAAATAAAGATTAAAATAAAAAAATATTAAAATAAATTAAAATAAATAAATAAATATATAAAATAAATAAAAATATAAATAAATAAAAAATAAAAAAAGATAATTCGATTAGAAAAGGGATAATGCTTAGGGCGAAGCTCATGCGACAATGAAAGTGAGAATGCTTAGCACAAACTAATTCTAGAAGGAGAGGAACAATACTTAGCTCGAAGCTAATGACAAAAGGAAAGTAAAAATGCTTAGCTCAAAGCTACTGCCAAAAGGAAAGTAAGAATTCTTAGCACAAACTAATTCCATAAGGAGAGAAATAATGCTTAGCTCGAACCTAATGGCAAAAGGAAAGTAAGAATGCTTTGCACAAGCTAATTTCATAAGGAGCGTAATAATGCTTAGCTCGAAGCCAATGCCAAATTGAAAGTAAAAATACTTAGCTCGAAGCTAAGGCCAAAAGGAAAGTAAGAATACTTAGAACAAACTAATTCCATAAGAAGAGGAATAATGTTTTGCTCGAAGCTATAGCCAAAACGAAAGTAAGAAGGCTTAGCACAAGAAAATTCCATAAGCAGAGGAATAATGCTTAGCTCGAAGCTAATACCAAAAGGAAACTACGAATGCATATCTAAAAGCTAATGTCAAACGGAAAGTATGAATGCTTAGCACAGCCTAATTCCATAAGAAGAGGAATAATGCTTGGAGAGGAACAATGCTGAACTCGAGGCTAATGCCAAAAGGAAAGTAAGAATGCTTAGCTCGAAGCTAATGCCAAAAGGAAAGTAAGAATGCTTTTAGCACAAGCTAATTCCATAATTAGAGGAATAATGCTTAGCTCAAAGCTAATTCCAAAACGATAGAAATAATGCTTAGCACGAAGCTAATGCCAAAAGAAAATTAAGAATGCTTAGCTCAATTAAAGCTAATGCCAAAAGGAAATAAGACTGCTTTGCACAAGCTAATTTCACAAGGAGAGGAAAAATACTTAGATTGAAGCTAATGCCAAAGGGAAAGTGAGAAAGCTTTGCTCAATCTAATTCCATCAGAAGAGGAAAATTGTTTAGTCATAGCTAATGCCAAAAGGAATGTTATAATACTTAGCTCGAAACTAATGCCTAAAGGAAAGTAAGAATGCTTAGCACAAGATAATTTCATAAGGAGAGGAACAAAGCTTAGCTCTAAGCTAATGCCAATACGAAAGTAATAATACTTAGCTTGAAGCTAATGGCAAAAGGAAACTAAGAATGCTTAGCTCGAAGCTAACGCCAAACGAAAAGTAAGCATTCTTAGCACAATCTTATTCCATAAGAATACAATAAAAATAAATACATTAAATTAATAAATGTATAACAAAAAAAAGCTAATTCCATAAGAAAATGTATAATGCTTAGCCTGAAGCTAATGCCAAAATGAAAGTAAGAATGCTTAGCACAAGCTAATTACATAAGGAGAGGAACAATGCTGAGCCCAAAGCTAACGTCACTAGGAAAGTAATAATGCTTAGCTCGTAGCTAATGGCAAAAGGAAAGTAAGAATGCTTAGCTCGAAGCTAATGCCAAGCGGACAGTAAAAATGCTTAGCACAATCTAATTCCATACGAACATAAAATATAATAAAAAATTATAATTTAAATTGAAATTAAAATTAAAATTAAAATAAAAATAAAAAATATATTTAAAATGAAAATTAAAATAAATTAAACTAAATTAAAATAAAATAAAAATAAAAATATATAATCAATAAACATATAAATAAATAATTATAAGAAGATAATTCCATAAGAAAAGATATAATGCTTAGCTTGAAGCGAATGTCAAAATGAAAGTAAGAATGATTAGCACAAGCTAATTCCATAAGGAGATGAACAATTCTTAGGTCAAAGCTAATGCCAAGAGGAAAGTAATAATGCTTAGCGCGAACCTAATGACAAAAGGAAAGTAAGAATACTTAGCTCGAAGCAAATACCAAACTGAAAGTAAGAATGGTTAGCACAATCTAATTCTATAAGAAAATAAAATTAAAATTAGAATAAAAATAAAAATAAAAATAAGAATTGAAAGAAAAGTTAAAACAAAAAAATATTAAAAAAAATTAAAATTAATAAATAAATACATAAAATAAATAAATATATAAATAATCAATTAAAAAAAAGGATAATTCGATGGAAATGGTATAATGCTTAGTTCGAAGCTCATGCCAAAATCAAAGTAAAAATGCTTAGCACAAGCTAATTCCATAAGGAGAGTGATATGCCTAATTTGGCCCACCCAATTGGCTTACAATTTATTTACCTACTAGGCCACGAGCCCAATATTAAAGACTACTATCACCGAGGTTTAATCACCTTCAAATAAAGTTTGGGCCTAACAATCTCAACTGAGCTATAAATAAAGGTTTGAACTCATTCATTAAGGTATGTCCTATTAATTGAGCAATACTGCAACATGTATTCTCTGGACTGTTTCCCTATCCGCACGTCTGACTTGAGCGTCGGAGGGGTTTCCGCCGTATCAACCCCCGGCTTAGTTCATGTGTTCTATAATCGCATGTATCTCAAGGTCATCGAGCTCGTGAGCCAGTGATCTACTCTGCTCTTCCAGCTCATCCAACCTCATTTATTTAAGGTGATCTATTTCTAGCATCATCATTTTGGCGCCGTCTGTGGGAAAAAGTTAAAATCGCGTGCAATGCACACGCGCGTGGCATACACGCGCCAATCGCGCGGCTGCATGGATGGACGCTCACTTCAAAATAATAATAATAATAATAATAATTAATTAAAGTGGGCAGCAGGTGCCACCTACCAAAGCTGCACCACCCATCACATCATGCCCTCCTTTTCGTCACTTTGCGTCAGCTCCTATCACACCGACCGCGCCCCCCTATACCTCATCAAATCGCGCGCGCGCCTTCGCATACCACATTAATTCGCGCGCGCCTCCCCTCCACTCACCAAATCGCCCGTATATTTTGACGCGCTTCACCAAATTGCTCGCGAGTTTCAACACGCTCCACCAAATCCCCTGCCGATTTCACCTCGCTTCACCCAATCACGCGAGAATTTCAACGCGCTCTACCAAATCGTGTGCTCTCTCAAATAAAAATTATTATTTCTCTATGCCACACCAACAATTAATGGAATACTACAACACGGACCTACTCTCGACACGATTCGGTACCCTTTTCGACTTGTCTCCCTCATCGAATCGAGAGTGGGGGGTTTTCAAGACAACTCCCAAGAGGAGACAACTCGCTCGGAACTACGAACCCGTAGCGAGACAACTCCCACGAGGAGCCAACTCGCTCGGTCCTACAACCCGTTGCGAGACGACTCCCACGAGGAGCAAACTCGCTCGGTCCTACAACCCGTTGCGAGACAACTCTCACGAGGAGCCAACTCGCTCGGTCCTACAACCCGTTGCGAGACAACTCCCACGAGGAGCCAACTCCCTCGGTACTATGAACCCGCAGCGAGACAACTCCCACGAGGAGATAACTCGCTCGGTCCTATAACCCGTTGCGAGGCAACTCCCACGAGGAGCCAACTCCCTCGGGTCTACGAACCCACAGCGAGATAACTCCCATGAGGAGACCACTCGCTCTGTCCTACAACCCGTTGCGAGGCAACTCCCACGAGGAGCCAACTCGTTCGGTACTACAACCCGCAGTGAGACAACACCTATGAGGAGCCAACTCGCTCGGTACTTCAAACCCGCAGCGAGACAACTCCCACGAGGAGCCAAATCGCTCGGTAATACAACCCGCATCGAGACAATTCCCACGAGGAGCCAACTCGCTCGATAGTGCAACTCGCTCAGAACAACCTCAATCCACACACTCCTCAGTCGCGCGTTATCCAACGCTCCAACAACATCGCTGCGAGACAACTCCCACGAGGAGACAACTCGCACGCGATTCACTACATAATTGCAAGCTCAAGTTAGCACGATTACAACCCTAGAAACACTTAGACATATTATGGGAATCTATATAGCCTGGCCAGCTTGATTACTCAAATGTGTCTACTTGTTTTTGACGGGTCCTTCATTAAAACGTGGTCACGGTCCTAAGATACTTACGACCCACGAGGTCTAACAATGGGCACGATCCCCATCGAGAAAATCTTGAGAGCCTGATCCACTCATCAAGTACATCCCACATAAGGCTATATGTAAACACATACAAGCAACGCGTCAAACCATTGACAACGTCAATAAATAACAACTCCCACGAGTAGATAACTCGATCCGCGCTACCACATCATCGTGGGACAACACCGACGACTCAAGTAACTTACATAAAGGCAACTTGGTCGCGCTACGCGCCAACGCGCCTTCACGCCCCTCCGACACATGCTCCAACGCGTTTTTGGACACCATCGATTACTACAATTTTTACTCAAGACACGATCTGTCACCCATTTCAACATGGCCCCCACATCGACTCGAGAGTGGGGGACTTAATGATATGACTAATTGGGCCCACCCAATGGGCTTACAATTTATTTACCTAGGCCACAAGCCCAAAATTTAAGACCACTATCACCGAGGTCCAGTCACCTTCAAATAAGGTTTGGGCCCAACAATCTCAACTAAGCTATAAATAATGGTTTGAAATCATTCCTTAAGATACGTCCTATTAATTGAGTAATACTACAATGTGTATTCTCTGGACTATTTCCACTATCCGCACGTCTGACTTGAGCGTCGGAGGGGTTTCCGCCGGATCAACCCCCGGCTTAGTTCATGTGTTTTATGATCGCAGGTATCTCAAGGCCATCAAGCTCGTGAGCCAGTGATCCACTCTGCTCTTCCGGCTCATCCTACCTCATTTATTTAAGGTGATCTATTTCTAGCATCATCAGAGAGGAACAAGACTTAGCTCGAAGCTAATGCCAAAAGGAAAGTAAGAATGCTTAGCTCGAAGCCAATGCCAAAAGGAAAGTAACAATTCTTAGAACAAGTTAATTCCATAAGGAGCGGGATAATGCTTAGCTCGAAGCCAATGCTAAGTGGAATGTAAGAATACTAAGCTCGAAGCTAATGCCAAAAGGAAAGTAAGAATGCTTAGAACAAGCAAATTCCATAAGAAGACGAATAATGTTTAGCTCGAAGCTATAGCTAAAGGAAAATTAAGAATGCTTAGCACAAGCAAATTCCATAAAGAGAGGAGTAATACTTAGCTCGAAGCTAATACCAAAACGAAAGTAAGAATCCTTATCGAAAAGCTAATGTCAAACGGAAAGTAGGAATGCACTAATTCCTTAAGAACAGGAATAATGTGTGGAGAGGAACAATGCTTAGCTTGAAGCTCATGCCCAAAGGAAAGAAATCATGCTTAGCTCGAAGCTAATGTCAAAAGCAAAAGTAAAAATCCATAGCACAAGAAAATTCCATAAGGAGAGGAATAATGCTTAGCTCGAAGCTAATGCCAAAAGGAAAGTAAGAATGCTTAGCACAAGCTAATTCGATAAGAAGAGGAGTAATACTTAGCTCAAACCTAATGCCAAAAGGATAGAAATATTGCTTAAGACGAACCTAATGCCAAAATAAAAATAAGAATGCTTAGCTCAATCAAAGCAAATGCGAAAAGGAAATGAGATTGCTTAGCACAAGCTAATTTCGTATGGAGAGGTAGAATGCTTAGCTCGGACTAATGCCAAGAGGAAAGTAATAATGCTTAGCTCGAAGCTAATGGCAAAAGGAAAGTAAGATTGCTTAGCTCGAAGCAATTTCCAAACGGAAAGTACGAATGCTTAGCACAATCTAAATAAAATAAAAATAAAAATAAAAATCAAAATCAAAATAAAAATAAAAATTAAAATTAAAATAAAATCAATATATAAAATAGATAAATATATAAATAAATAATAATAATAAGAAAAGCTAATTGCATTAGAAAAGGTATAACGCTTAGCTCGAAGCTAATGCCTAAACGAAAGTAATAATGCTTAGCACAAGCTAAGGAGAAGGCCAATGCTTAGCTCAAAGCTAATGCCAATAGGAAAAGTGATGCTTTGCTCGAAGCTAATGGCAAAAGGAAAGTAAGAATGCGTAGCTCGAAGCTAATGCCAAACGGAAAGTAAAAATGCTTAGCACAATCTAATTCCATAAGAAAATAAATTGAAAATCAAAATCAAAATCAAAATTAATATTAAAATGAAAATTAAAATAAAAAAAATTAAAAGAAATTAAAATAAATAAATAAATATATAAAATAAATACATATATATAAATCAATAATAGAAAAAAAAATCGAATTCCATTAGAAAAGGTATAATGCTTAGCTCGAAGCTCATACCAAAATCGAATTCCATTAGAAAAGACAATGATATCCACACAATAGTTTTCCCACATTTCATCAGTTCTCATGGTTGCGTCCATTTTGGCCCCGGAGCACATCTTGGATTCATAAGTGTTTGTCATTTTGAAGCGGCCCACACTTCTACACTTAGATAGGTGATCTCATATTAAAGGTATCTTGCCAATACCTCACATTTTGTCAAGGTTTTGGAATCACTAAAAGCTTTCGCTTAATCTTTACCCTCTCTGCAGGCAACACTAAATGTCTATCGCGGGAATGAGTTGGAAATATATAATTCTATAGGAATATATACCAATGTTTTGAAAATCGGACCGGACATCGACTCGGTCAAGCTACCGGGTCACGGTTGGGCCGATTCAACCGGGGTCCAACCAAATTTCTTACATTTTTTTACATATAATTATTTTATTTATTTAATATCTCAAATATAATATATTATATAATTTTATATTTTATTCCATTTCATCACTTTATAGAAAAAATAACTAAAAATCATTAATTTTCTTCTGACTCTTCTCTCTCTCTCCTCTCTTTCTTATTTCTTCTTTCTTCCTCCTCTTTTCACGCACAGACCACACTCCCCAATCCCTATCCCCTTCTCTTCTTCCTTCCTTCTTTTCTTCTCTTCGTCCTTGTTTATTCTTTATTCTTCCCATTTCCACCCAAATATAAAACTTTATTTCTCCACTTATTTTTTCATTTTTTTCATCATTTTCACTTTCACCTTCTTCGTTTTCTTTTCTTTGGTGGATAGCTATGGCAGCTACTACTTGGATTGGATCACATACTACCTAGATCCGTGTACCAGCAACCATTTCCGACAAGATTCAATAACCCACGACGTAGATCCGACGATAAAAAATTTTGTGAGCTAAAAACCGGTTTTTGGGTTGGTCGTCGGGTTACCCGGTTCTTACCGGTTGAACCGGATTTTTGGTGGTTGACCCGGTTTTTTGAGCATTTTGGGTTTTTACATCTTACCGGACCGGACATGGCGGCGGTTCGCGGTTGAACCGGTCGTACCGGCCGGCCGGTCCGGTTTTCAAAACATTGATGTATACTCTTTAGTGCATCACTGAATTTGCATAGCTTAGTTGTCCCTTTTGAACCAGTTCTTGGGATCTCCAGTCATCATGGTTGGGTTACCACTATAAAAATTCTTAATTTGTGGGTTTTAATCTCACTCCATTAGACATGCAATATATTTGATATTTTAGTTGACTTTTAATTGCGGATCCGCTATTAACCATTGATTTGCATAATCAATGTTAATTATTTATTTTGAAATCAATTGCCTAATGGTCTTATGTGTACGACGAGTGTGTCGATACTTGCCATTATACATGTCATTTGTGCCGTTATCGTAACCGATTGGCTATTAAATTATTTATAATTGCAGGCACCGACTTAGTCCAACACAGAACATCCTCCAATAGTTTTATGAAGTTTATTCAACTTTTTTTCTAACTTTATCCAAAGCTATAATTCCACCATGAATCGAGATATTCATTTTTTCTTTGAGGATTTCCAAGATACATAATCTTAGTGGACTCATATATCCAATGTACTTTCCTAATACAATTGGATATTTTCTTTAGTCTAATCCATTTAAATGCGATACTTAGATTACCTAAGAACCCTTATAATATCATTGAATGTCTATTTATTCTGGGATTACATATGAAAAAAGTATACTGCCAAACTATCCAAAATTATTTGTAATTGAACCATTGTTCATCATTATTTTTGGCAAAATAAAGACTTGGTCTTTAGACAACTAGATCAATTTTCTAGTAGTGTCTCAACATGAGACTTTCAATAAGACTATCTTTGTCTTAGTGAATTCAATCTATAAGATTACATCGTCTAGACTCTCGTCTTTCACATCAAACATTTAATTTTTATTTTTTTCAATATTTTATCAACGTTCAAAATAATATGATGATCACTATCTCATTATTATAATGTCGTCTATTGACATATACTTCCATGTGCTTTTAATATAAACACGTTGGTCACACTCGTTATTACGAGAATTCTTTGATAACACAAAATATAACATTAGAAAGACATAACGGATTCCAATATCTTGTTATCAATTAAATAATAATAAAAAAATCCATGGCTACTAATTTAGCTTTATATGACCACCCTTAATCCTTCTTTTGAATAGTCCATCTAAACCTTAATGGTTTACTACTTGGAAGAAGTGTTGAGTGTACAATTTACACTCAATATATACATTCTTACGAGGATTTTTTGTATACTTTTATTGATTTTATGGTGCTTAATTATTGATTTGTTGTATTTTAGGTACAACTTGAAGATTCGGGAGTTTCAAGGAGGAAACGAGTGAAAAAAAGGTCAAAAACGGGCAAAAACGGAAGAAAACAATCGGAGGCTGAAAGCTTCGGGATTTGAGGTAGACGTGTGAGAATTGTACTGATTCTTGCGCGGCTGTGTGAAAACACGCTAGAAGCAATTTTGGATTTTTAATCACACAAGGAAACCCAAATCTTCTACCAAGTTGGGACATCTATTTAAGGGCAAAAACCAAGCACGAATTACAGGACTTTTTACACAATCTTAGAGCAAGAGGAGTAAGAGAACGGAGAATTGAAGACGTAGATTTGACGAATCTTCATCATAGTTCTTCTTTTACTTTTCTTTTCTACTTTTATGGATTTTCGTAGTTTTATTATGTTTTTCGTAGAGAACATGAGTTGCTAAGTTTTTAATCTAGGATTTTATTAGAATCCTATGAGGTAATTCGATCATTTTTCTAATATTATGCTAGTTTAAATTCCATGATTATGTCTTCTATCTGATCATATTTAGTGCATGAACCTAGCTAATTTATGTTGCTATGTGTTATTGTTAGAATTGAATCGACATATTTTAATAATTAGTACAGGGATAGAAGAGCCTTCGAGTAGTTTTCACCGGATGAGAGTGTTAATTGCATGTATTATCGTAGCATACATATAATACCTAAGGTAGCCGTTTACGAGACTTGTTATTTAATGTTTTATTCACAATTGGTTTGCATAGACATATAGTGAACCGTTTACGAATAATAGACTTATAATACACGCGACATCGGGTTATGAGTAATTTAGTGTCTCGGGTTAATAAACAATAATCATAACTTGCATGATAGAGGTTTAATTGGGTGAAGAATTATCGCATAGGGGGAAGATGAAATCCTAGATCCATTTTTATTGATATTCTTTCGTGTTTATTTGTTTTTATAATTAGATTAATTATTTAGTTGATTAATTTTGACAACCTTGCGTAGGCTTGGATCAAATCATAATTGTTAAAATTTGGTATTTAGGATTAGGTAATTTGAGCATTCCCTATGGGATCGACATCCGACTCTCACAAGTCCACTATTACTACATATTTGCGATATGTGCACTTGCGTGTAGGTATTTAGCCCAATAAGAAGACAAACTAACTTCCATGTACATTCTTCCAATGTAGACAATATTTCAATAATTGTCCTTTGTTCATTTTATAACTCATAAGTTATAAAATCAAATCAAAATCAAACATATTGATTTTCTTTGCCATCTTGTTGTATCTTGGATGATCATCACTTTGATGATTTACCACTCACACATATTTATAAGATCTCTTATTTAGAACTTATTTATTTTCTTATTTTACAAGAAAAGTGACTATCTCGTGCACAGTCATTATTTATATATTCAATATTTATCCACTTGACTATACTATGCCTTATATTAACTTATGTACTTTTGTACCTTGGCCTAAACACCCCCACATTTCTAAATATTAATGTGTTTAGGGCCTAAAGACCCCCACATTTCTAAATATTAATGTGGTTAGCTCGTGATATCTAATTTATGTGGTTAGGGCCTAAAGACCCCGACATTTTTAAATATTAATGTGGTTAGCTCGGGATATCTAATTTCCCTCACAAATTCTAGAGTATGTATTCTAGAATTTATCAATATGGTATCCATAAACTTTTTCCAAGAGTTTCAACACTCATTTTTTAATTCATTTGTCAAAGTTGGCATTTTCCAACTTTCATTCACATAGCATTTAAATGCTTTGAACTCCTTATTTTTATTTCATTAATAAGGATACACAATCTTCTTTAGTTAGAGAAATATATTGGATCACCAATATGATTTAATTACAAAAAATGTATTTCTTTCTCTCAAGAAAGCACAAAAAGAGGAAATTTCTCAATATACTTAAATCTTGTCAACAAATAAGATAATAAGATTTCTTTCTTTTCCTCAAAAATAGAAAACTCGTCAAGATACTTAAATCTTGTCAATAAACAAGAGAATATTAATCTCTCCAAATGGTGGTTGATCTCCACTATTTAATATTACAGTTAGAATATACAAATTCTAATCTTAATCGTTCATAGTTTAGGATTGTATGTCCTAAACATGCCGTTCAAAATTCAGCCAAATCCAACGAAATTCTATAAAACGAGCTCTTAAGTAAACTGCTCGAATTTTCTTTCACCAAAACATCCATTGTTGTTTACAACTATTTCGGATGTTTGAAAAATCAAAATCCGGTCTCCTCCATTCACATTGTAGATTATCATCTTGCAAATGTGATATCGAAAAAATCAAATCGAACCAACGATTCGATTCTCTTATGTTCTTGAGACAAGAACTACTCATGTGCTCTCATGAATTGAGCATCTCTTTCTTTCAATTTCATTTCAATCATGCTTTTAATTGCACTGTAGTATAATTCATATATAAAACATATGTACATCAATATTATAATAAACATAATATTTGACATGTGAGCACGACTTTCATATTAGTTGATCATAGAAAGAAACAATAGATCAAGCATACTTTATCAACATATACATAGTATACACACGAGTATATAATAACATCAAGTTTGGATATTATTTCATGGCATACATTAATTCATGTCCAACATAATTGATTTATATAAATATATAGCACGTAATCAATACGTGTCCATGCAATAACAAGATTCTAAGGAATTAGTATGGCTTACGCAAATAATAATATGTATAATAATATTCCTCTTACTAAGTAACTCATACTTAATATACGAGACTAGTCTAATCGATCATAGACAATAATAAAAGCGTTAATAATATCACATAGTCACAAATTTCATATAACATATTCGAAAATCAATCAACTAGACTGATGATGCTAATTACTTAGATCACCTAGGGTAGTGTAGAAAATGAGCTGGGAGAGCAAAGTGGATCAGTAGCTTGACAACTTGATGATCCTGAGGTCCCTGCGAAATAAACACACGTGAACTAAGCCGGGGGTTGATCCGGCGGAAACCCCTCCGACGCTCAAGTCAAATATACGGATCTTGGAGATTATAGAGAGAATAAAATTCTAGCTTGCTTGAGAATAATAGAACATACCTTAATAAATGAGTAAAACATCTATTTATATGTCGTTGAGTGGATTGGGCTTACTTAATTGGGCCCAAACCTTATTTTGAAGGTGAATGGGCTTTTGTGTATTGGGCCCACTTTTTAGACAAATTAGAGGGCCCATTGGGTCGGCCCAATTAGGTATATCATTAAGCCCCCCAACTCTCGAGTCGAGATGGGAGACTTGTCGAAGGTGTGCCGGATCGTGTCGAGGGTTTTAAGTGACGTGATTCACCGGATCGTAATTGTAATTAATTTGCTTTGAGCCCGTTGTTCTTCTTTCTCTTTTTTTTTTTATTTTTTTATTTATTTGGCAACAAGATATATATTTAAGGTTGTTAAATAATATATCAGGGCCAAATATACAGAATCCTATTGCGTTGGGGAGAATAAATTCCAATCCTTGTGAAGAATAAATGTGGGTGAGTATCTGTAACATTTAATCTTCTTCTGTGCTCCTATTCTTTTATTCTTTTGCGGTAGAGTAGAATTTTTTTGTTTCTTGATTATTTGTTCGGGGAAAAATATTTTCCATGTCGAACCCGGGTAAGTCGAAATCCTTGCGAATTAAACTTTGAGATCCAGTTGAAGGAGGCGAGAAAACGTTTGGGACGGTGGGTATGGAACGCGAGAGGATTGTAAGATCGGGTGTAGAAATCGGATCTGGCGGTGCACGGATCGAGGGAATGAGTAGGTTTGGTGGTGGCTTGGACGGCTTGAGCCGCACAGCCAATTGCCCAGGATTGGGAGAGCGCGCGCGCTTCGAGGGAGCCAATGCCGTTGGCGGCTCGGGTAGGGTAGCTGGCGCGGTGGCTTACGTGTCAACCGAGGACAGGAGAGAGAGGAAGAGAGAGGGAGAGTTTGCTGAGCTGACGCGCGCGTCAGGCACGCTTCCCGAGGCACGCGCACGCGTGAGCTGACTGGACAGTGAGAGAGAGGCGCGTGCACGGGGCCCTGCTGGGGCGACGCGCGCGCGCGTCCGGCGCGCCGGCCGAGGGCGACGCGCGCGCATGTGATGGAGTTGGGGCTGCTGCGCGTGGCAGCACTTTGGGGGCGCGCGTGGGAGCGCGTGAGGCAGCTTCGGGAGGTGTTTTTCGGGCGCGTGGAGGCGCGTCGGGTCCTGTTTTTTGGCACTCGTCGCGCGAGAGCGATGGTCAAGCTGAGGAAGGTTTTGATTCAATTAATAACGTGATTAGGAGGAGTGTCGGAAGGCGAGAAATTATTGATTTTTGAAAAATGGCTTATACATTTTACTATCATGGTAAATCAACAAATTTTCTGTGACACCCCTCTCTCGATTAATCTTATTATTGTGGATATAAATTCACGTAAAAAAATTCTTTTTAAATCAGAGGGAGAGAGGTCACCCTATACTAAACCCTAAGCAATCAATTAACACAAATACATACTACATGCAAGACTAGAAAATAACTAGGTATGATGAACTTAATGAAAATTCAGACAAATTCAATGCAGAAACTTTAAAAATTATTTTCTCTTAAACCACTCATGAAAATGACTCCAAAATAATACAATACCACCTAACATGGGTTAAAATCACTCAGTTAAAGAAGTTTTGAAATATACCTGACCATTTGGGAGAAATAAATAAAATGGCACAGACACGCAATTTAAAATCCAGAACATGGAGGGAGTTTTGAAATTTCATAATATATTCCTCACTGACCCAAAAACTACCTAGTTTTATCCCAAGGCAGAAAAATAAGTTTAAAATATTTTTCCAAGTAGAAACAAGGCATTTGAGTGAGTAAAACTCCAGTCATAACAGAAAACACTAGACTGACCCAGTTTTGGTGCAGTAGTGAGAAATAAATCATAACTAATTGAATACTTACCCAATACATGCAAAAGAACTATCAAAATGATAAGAACATAAAGATGCAGAGACTCCCAAAATATTATGACTTTCTAAGCGGAGCACCTATATGAAAACGATTTTCAAACATCGAGACAAGACACGAAGAAGTTACTAGCCGAAAAGCGTGCATGCATATAGTTGGTAAAATTCACTTTCGTTTACAAATACTACGGATTACCGACTAAATATCCAAAAGAGGGTAATCATAATTACTATTATTACACATATTGTCTTTTAATAATTTCCACCGATTGGAGGAAGTGAACGGTAGAAAATACCTAAAACCGTATCAAAAGTTTTTACAAGCATATTATACAAATAAAACCACATAACTAGGTTAAGAGCCCACACAATCCACAACCCCTCCATACGAGCTCTTCCCGATTCTCAAGCTCGATTCCCAACTTCACTCCTCAGCTCCAAATCGGGTATACCTACAAACATATAACACCTATATGAGCCTTTGAGGACTCAATGAGAATCTTGAAGTATTATCGAATACACATAACACATAGATCATACATATATATATATATATATATACATATATATTTATTATACATATATATGCAACACAATTTAAAGCAATCATATACTTCCCTTTTTCGTCGGAGTTCTTCGTCACATAATTGTCACCCGCATAGAGTGAGATAAATTCCCACTTTTATAACCCTATGATCCAAAGACCATAGAGTGAGAATATCCCACCTTTATAACCCTATGCTATGACACGTATTGAAGATTATAGAATGAGAATCTCCCACCTTTATAACCCTACGATCCCAAGACCATAGAGTGAGATTTTCCCATCTATATCTTCAACACCATAATGAGACGTGCATGATATGAAAAATCATTGGGAATCCCTTTGGGAGAATCAATCTAAGTTCCCGATAAATAACCTCATATTTTATGAATTCGTCTATCAACGTGGAATCAAACCACCCCTAGGCCCTACGGTACGGACTCGTCGTACCCTGGTTATTTACCGTAACCTCGAAAGACTTTCCAACATATTCTTACCTTTAAAAGAGCATGACACTTATGCACACACACATGCACCCATCTACTTACCCTTTTCTCATCCTCACACCCAATGATCAACACATAAACAAGCAAGAGCACGTAGCAAAACACAATTAAAGTTTCACATAGTCATTTAGTCATCAAAATATAATCCATAATCAAATACAAGAAATAACCGAAATCTTAACATGCAAAGACAATCTATAATCAAAAGTTCATTAAATCTAACATTCAACAAGGAGAAAGTTCAAGACTTTCATCTTTACATTTTATTCAAGTACTTCCATTAGATCTACACATGCAAGAGTATTTTAAATCAGGTTAGCCCAAATTCTTAGTTCTTTCATCATTCTTCGTAGAAAACACTAGATCTTAATATGCAAGACTTTAGATCAACCATCAATCACTAGATCTTAACATGCAAGATCTTAGATCAACAATCAATCACTAAATCTTAACATGCAAGATCTTAGATCAACAATCAATCACCAGATCTTAACATGCAAGGCCTTAAAACAACAATTAGACACTAGATTAACACATGCAATATACAAAATAAACCAAAGAAGCAATTTATGCATTTTCACCCCAAAAAATTTGAAAGTTTCATAGCTAAACCAAAAATCAATTTCTTTTCACAAATCAACAATCAAACACTAGATTAACACATGCAAGCTAAGCAATTTAAGCAATTTTCCCCAAATTATCAAAAAACTCGTAGTTAAGCCAAAAATCAATTTCTTTTCACAAATCAACAATCAAACACTAGATTAACACATGCAAGCTACTAATTAAGCCAAATAAGCAATTTATGCAATTTTCCCCAAATTTTCGAAAAAACATAAAACTTTAAGAATAAAGTTATCTTTTCAAAATACTAACATGCAATCATCATCTAAGCCATATAATCACATAATATGCATGAATCCACAAATAAATCAGATAAAAAAACCGAAAATACTAGTGGTGTTGCATGTTTGAGCAAGAATTCAAGAATTCTCACCTCTACTCTTTCGGGGAAGGATTTGTTAGCTCTTTTCTCTCTAATATAAGAAGCGATAAAGAGTTTAGAGTATACATTAAGAAAAGAAGAAGAAGAACACGAAGAACTTGGATGAAGAAGAGCTTAGCTCTTTCGAAAAAAAAGAAGAAAGAAGAAGAAGAGGAAGAAGAAGCTTACTCCTAAGATTGGCCGAAAATTCTCCTTTTGTTGAAATAGAAGGAGACCTTAAACTTATAGATAGTGAGATTGGAGTTTGAGAGTGTATTTTGATCTTGGACATTGGATGTATTTATAGAGTTTTTGGAGAGTTCAAAACCAATGGAGAAAAAAGGGAAATACATCTTTTTGTGGGGGTCATTTTGCAGTTTTTCGAAAGAGGTGTGGTGGTGGTTCTTGGGTGGCTTACGCTTGAGAAGGTGGTGGCTATGGTGGTGGTTTTGTGGCTGCCGAAAATTGAAGGGGAGAGGAAGAAGAAGATTGACCTTTGGTCTTGCTTAAAGTTGAGTGTGGGAGTGAAAAAACATGCTTAGCTAGTGAGTAGGAGGACTAGACTTAGGTATTTCTTTCAATGCTCAAAGTACAACAATTCTAATGCATGCCTATTCCTAATTATCATGCAATTTTTAAATCACGTGTGTGTGTGTGTGTATTAGTGTCCGAAAATTGAAGAAAAAGATGAGGGGAGGATTTTCTAATTTTCTCCACGAATTAAAAAATCCTAAAATGCATGAGAAAAATTATTTTCTAAAATTTTGTGCATGCATAAATATGATAAAATGCTAACTTAAATTCAAATGCAATAATAAAATCCTAGTTCATGAAATATATTTTATTTCGACATAATACCTCAAAATATTTCCTAAGCACATAATTCACGTAATCACATAATTCACATAATCACATAATTCACATAAGCATATATTTCACATAATCACACATAATCATATATTTAACATAATCACATAATTCACCTAATCATATATTTCACAGACTCACCTAATTTTCACGTAATTATTAATCATCCAAGAATTATTCTAAATCTTAATTTCATAGATTTGCACAGAGGGGTGGTAAAATAAAATAATAATATTTTACCGAAAATGCGGGGTGTTACATTTTCAATTTGAATCATCCAAATTTTTTTAAAATTTTGGATGATTTCATCGTCCTTAATATCAGCAAGAAATCATGGTAACAGATTTATATTTCTATCTATCTTACATATAGAAAAAAAATGTATCTTTTAGGGTTTAAAATATCTTTTAGGATTTAACTATCCATTGTATTAATTATATTTATGGAGGTAACGTTTTTATATAAGTTGAGTCCTATTTCATTGACATTCCTTGAGATTTAATGCATTATTGATTGATAGATGATAAAGAAGAAGATTCGCCAGACTCTTATCTTAACTGAGATAAAATAAATATACACCCATATTACATTAAAAACATAAAGTTCAATTAATAAGTATGGCAACAAAATTTATAGATGGGAGGATTATCATCAATACATATAGCAAAGCATCAACACAAATTGAAACCTCAAATTTGTCGTTTAAATTGAACTTTACTTTGTGTTAATTTTACTCCAATCCCGTGCATCGCACGGGCCAAAAATCTAGTTAAAAGAAGAGAAAAGTAGTCATGATAAAATGTGAACGTATTATGATCCTACGAGTAATTGTCGTATTTAACTAGTGCTTGTAGTCTGAACCTAAGATTTTAGCATAATTTTAGTTTTATTCTTAAAATATATATTATTTAACGATTTGAATTGAGATGAGTTCAAATGGAATAGAATCTTATGGCTTGAATCGTAAATATTACGATTTGAATAACCATAATAGCAATCATACATGAAATATAGTAAATTTTAAACAGTAAAAAAACATTGAGTTAATTGCACATAACCCCCTGTGTAATCTCTAATTGCTGAAAAACCCCTTGTGTTTAAAAAGTTAGCAAGAACCCCTTATGTTATATTTTACTAAGCACACTGCATCTTTTTTCGTTTTTTTCCTCTTGATTTAGATGAAATGACAAAATTACCCTTAATTCAAAATAAAACAAAATAGAAATATTCAACCAAAAAAAATTGCATCCGTAAAAAAATTGAAAACAAAATCCAAAAAGAAAAAAAAAATAGAGAGAGAAAGGATAATACAGTTGCTTCATCTTCCTCTCACCACCCGCGACTAGGGATGACAACGGGTCGGTTCTGGGTCGGGTATGTCTAAACCCAAGACACGACCCATGAAAAATATATAAACCCAAGACCCGCCCCAACCCGCTTTAGCTTAGACCCAGACCCGCCCCAACTCAGACCCTAACTAAACGGTTCTGACCCGCTAGACCCATTAACATACAAAAAGGTTAATATTTTTGAACTTTCATAACATTTTGCTTGTATATTTTTACGAAATAATCTCAATACTAAAATACAATATTTTAAAAGATCTCTACAATTGACATAACATGAACAATAAAATTACACTTAATTATATTTAACTTCGATAATAAGTAAAATTCAAAATGCAAGACAATTAGTGGTGGTCGACAAGTGACAAAATTACTCACGAGAAATGAGATTCGAAAAATAAAACAGTGAAAATAGGTAAACGAGAATAGACAAAATGGAAATTGATAGTTTAATAAATGAAATCCGAAATTAATATATATATATATATATATATATATATATATATATATATATATATATATATATATATATATATATATATATATATATATATATATATATATATATATATATATATATATATATATATATATACGGGTCGGTTCTGGGTCGGTTCCAATAAGATCCGTAACCCGACCCAGAACCATCCGGTTCTAGAAACTTAAACCCATTACCCGACCCAAAACCATTTAGCTGACCCAAACCCGCCCCAGACGGGTCGGTTCCGGGTCCAAGACCCGCCAAACCCGTACCCATTGCCATCCCTACCCACAACTCCCCTCACCCCCACCCCCACCCCACCCCCAAACCCAAACTCAAACAACTTTCTATCAAATTCCTCAAATGGTGAATCCACCGCCGCACACGTTGGAGAGCTACCGTCAACCAGCAATTTAATAGGTCACCGACGGCATGGTGGTGGATATGGACGTCGTGAGGGAGGTGATTATGGAGGCGGACGTGGTGGAGGCAAGTACAATGGTGACCGTGGTTCTCTTTCTATGATGTTTTCCGGTGAGGAAGACACCGAAGATGGTGTGATGATGGTTGCCGGCTGGAGTGACATTTGTCGTTTGATTTGGGAAGATGGCCTTTTTGGAAATGGGAAGGATTGAATTGCAAATTTTGAAAACTCCATTTTGGGGCATAGAGAATTTTGGGGTGAATTTGTAATTTTGGAAATTATAATTTAAAGGGTATTTTTGTCTTTTTGGATAAAAAAATACACTCTCAGTCGCACACGATAAGCTGTTAGGGACCTTGTTGCCTTTGATTAATTTTAAAAGGGGGGTTTTGCAAATTATTTTAACATGAGTGCTTTTTCAACCATTGGAGATAACACAAGGGTCGTTTTTGCAAAAAAACCCAAAAAACATAAGTTAAACATGATACAATTAATGCCTCCTTATCAAACACGACATCACGAAATAAAATTTCATTACAATACAAATTACAACACTTCACGTTAAGCGTTAATAATAATGAAAATACAATTTATTACAACTGTTATTGAAAATTAAAAAACGAAATAAAATTACATTAAAATTAAAAATACAACATTTCAAGTTAAACATTAAAAAGAATGAAAATAAAATTTATTACGATAGTCATTGAAATTAGAACACGGAATAAAATTACATTACAATACAAAATACAACATTTTAAGTTAAACATTAACAAGCGCAAAAATACAATTTATTACGATTGTTATTGAAATTATAGCACGGAATAAAATTAGATTACAATACAAAATATGACATTTGAAGCTAAACATTTCAAAGAAGGAAAATAAAAAATGACGTTTAAATAAGTGATATAATCGTGAGATTCTAGTTCCTGTTCCAGCATAAAAAAATCGTATTAAATAACTTTTAAAAAACAAGGGATTTCGTGTAAGATTACACGAAATGCTAGCTTGCATTTCGTGTAAATTTACACGAAATAAAACAACATTTTGAAAAAAAGGCATTCGTGTTGCACGAAATGTAGTGTTTCATTTCGAGCAATATAACACGAAATGCATAAAAACTGACAATTCGTTAAAAAAGAAATACTTTTTTTACCTAAAGAATTGAAGTCAGTTTCATTCATATTGATAATTATTGTGTTCTAACTGATACTATTGGAAAAAATTGACGAGATGGAAAGTTTTAAATTTTGAAGGTTGAGATAATTTGGAAAAATATTAAAAGGTTTCTCAACAAATGAATTATTTCGCACTGAAAAAAAATGCACTATGAATAGTAAACCCCTTTAATTATTGGGTTAATGGCAAAGAGGCCCTTGACAAGGGCACTTAATTAAAAAAAGGGACATCCTACTTTTTTATCTTTCAAATATTTCCAGCTCATTCAAACTTATTTGCAAATAAGAAAAACTCTTTTATATATACCAAAATTAACCCCAATTCCTTGAAACCCAATTCGACTCATATTTCATGATTTACACCCCAATTTAGCTCGATGTCATCAATTAACCAGTTTTGACCATAATTCCAATTTTGACCCGCCACCACCGAAGACCGCCGGTCAGCCGCCGGTCTCCGGAGTTGACTTTTTTTTTTTCCTTTTTTTTGAAAACGTTTTTTTCCCGTAGGTCAATCGCCGTTGACCGCCGGATCTCCAGCGTTAGACTTTCTTTCTAAAAAAAATATATTTTAATTAATACTACTGTCTTGGCTGCTAAATTACTGTCTCCAACAGTAATTTAATTGTCAGAGACAGTAATTTAACTATTAATTGACTTTTTTTTTTTTTTAATTTTGTGTTTTCTTAAAAAAATATTTTAATTAATATTACTGTTTTGGCTGCTAAATTACTGTCTCCAATAGTAATTTAATTATCTGAGAAAAAAACATAGTCACCAACTAGGCATTTGGGCAATATTCGGTCTCCACCCCAAACCCTACGGCCATCTTTCAAGATTTGCCGGCGGCATGCAGCCACCAGACCTCCCCCCTCCGCCTCCGTTGGGGCAGCAACCCCCTATATATGGGAAAAATATAATAGGAGAAAGAGAGAAATAATAATACGAAATATAATAGAAACCACCATTGTATTATGGGTTGATTACATGGAATATATATAGAGAAATATTGCAAGGTAATAGAGTTTGACTAGGTAACTAAATCCTAACTAATCTAGGTAACTCAATCATACTATAATCCTAATATTAGGAGAGTTCTATAATATAATATTCTCTAACACGCCCCCGCAGTCGAAACGTGACGAACGTGAAGACTGGACAATCACTTGCTGACATGCTCCCGCAGTCGGAACGAATATACTCCAAAAGTGAAGACTTGACAGAAAACCCACTGGACAGAAAACCCACGAAATCCAGCAGTAGTAAAATCATTGGTAAAAATATCTGTCAAAATGATAGGAAAAAAAATAATAATAATAACATGGAGAGAAAATAAATTGTTTTCTTCTTTTTTTTTTGTTCTTTTTTTTTTATCGAGATAGAGAGAAGAGATGAGAGAGGGGGGAAAAAGATTGGGTGGTTTCGCCAGCCATGGAGAAGAGAAGAGGCGGCGGCTAAGTATTAGACCATGGAGAAGAAAAGAGGAAGAAGAAGAACGGAAAAAATAGAGAAGATACACCACCGGGGGAGAGAGAAAATTCGGGTGGTGTTCACAGAAAAGATAGAAAAAGAATGATAGAGAGAAGAGTACCACCACCGGGGAGGAAGAAAATTGGTTTAGTGGTCGCCGGCCATGGAGAAGAAGAGAAGCGGCGGCTAGGTTTTAGGCCATGGAGAAGAAGAAGAAGAAGAAGAAGAAGAAGAAGAAGAAGAAGAAGAAGAAGAAGAAGAAGAAGAAGAAGAAGAAGAAGAAGAAGAAGAAGAAGAAGAAGAAGAAGAAGAAGAAGAAGAAGAAGAAGAAGAAAAAGGTAGAGAAGATGCACCACCGGGGGAGGGAGATAATTGGGTGGTGTTCATGAAAAAGATAGAAAAAAGAAAGATATTAGGAATACCACCATCGGGGGAGGGAGAAAATTGGGTGGTCACCGCCATGGAGAAGAAAGGCGGCTAGGTTAAAAAACCTAAACCTGGTGCTCTGATACCATATGGGAAGAATATAATAGGAGAAAGAGAGAAATAATAATACGAAATATAATAGAAACCCCCATTGTATTATGGGTTGATTACATGGAATATATATAGAGAAATATTTCAAGGTAATAGAGTTTGACTAGGTAACTAAATCCTAACTAATCTAGGTAACTCAATCATACTATAATCCTAATATTAGGAGAGTTCTATAATATAATATTCTCTAACACTATATCTGCTGCTAATCCATCTTTTGCAGTGATGTTGAACTCTAAACGGATCAGTTCACCCCCAAGACTAGCTCCCGTTGCCCTTGCTCCTCGTCCCACAGCCTCTGTCGAGCAAGCCCCGACGGTTTTCTTCTTGCCAATTGTGGTAGATCAGTTGAATCGTCAAGTCGACAATACCTTAATCATGAAATTCTTGGCCGGTCTTCCGAGTTTGCAAGATATCCGTTCGCACATCAATACGGAATGGAATTTGGCTTCGGAGCCTACGATAGGTTTCTTGGACCCTCCCCACATAACTATCTACATGGGCTTCGTTCAAGATGCAAAATTGGCTCTTTCTCGTAATTCCAATAACATCAAGAATTGTATGTTTCGGTTGTTTCGCTGACTCCGGAATTTTCAATTGGTAAAGATAGTAGTAGAGTCGCGGTTTGGGTGCGTTTTCCGAAGCTTCCACTCCCGTACTTCAACGCTTCTTCTTCGGAACGAATTGGTGCAGGGTGAGTATTGAGGTCAAATTGGGTGTGTATTGAGGTCAACGTGGCGCAGCAGTTGCGGGAATCGATCTTTATAGGCACTTCTAAGGACGATGGTTGGTGGCACAAGGTTGAGTATGAAGGCAACTATATGTATTGTACCTATTGTGGGCTGTTAGGACACATTGTTGGGGCGTGTCGGAAGAAACAAGGGCTGCCAAACCCTCCCCCTAAGAAATTTTCGTCGATGGGACATCCTTCACGCAATCTTCGTCGAGGCGAATCGGAGAATGTTTTAAAGGTACCGGATGAAGATAATTGTGGCCAAATAACTGACGCAAGGGCTGATCCTAAAAATCCTTTAGATAAGCTGACTCGTAAAGTTCCTCTAAAGACGCCTGCCTCTGTTGTTTCCCCCAGCAACAAAGACGATTCCCAAAACCCTATTAACCACACAGCTGTTGTTACGGACAAAGCTACCCCCTCTGCAGCCGTTGACGGTGTTGCAGGTCAGCAAGTAGATACGCTAAATGATCCTCTCATACATGTCAATCCCAAAGATGTTTAGGAGGAGAATTCTTCGTTGTCTAGGTCTTCCAAAACCCCGGGAAAACGTATAGAGGTGCAAGATATTCCCATTGTTGTTGATAACCAATTCGATGCATTACAGCTAGTAGGTGAGGAGAATTATATTCTTACAATATATCAATCTGATGCCGAAAAAATGAAGAAGAGGGTATCTCTATGTCTCCGAAATCCGACAGTGAAGTCTTAGAGTTTGGGAGGACTGGAGCTAAGAAGAAAAGGGTTGTTCCTCCTACTAGTAGGTATTACGTTCCACCTACGGATCGAGTTACCAGGTCACAGGCAAAGTTCGCTAACAATCCCCAACTTTAATTATTTTGTGTCTAATATGGAATGCGAGGGGGCCCCGGTTAGTCAGCAAGATACGATAAACCATCTAAAAAATCTAGTGCGTCACTATTGGTAATTTTGAAGCCTAAATTACCGCCATCAAAGTTAAAGAACTTTGCCTGGAAGTTAGTGTTTTCTTCTTATTTGAATGGAGACGAAATTTGTAACATCCCGCACTTTCGGATAACTCGTTTTATATTTTTATTACTTTTCATAAGTAGATTTTACGTTTAGAATTTTTATGTGCTAATAGGATAATTTATTATGAGCTAGCATAATTAAACATGCATTCTTGATGTACTTTATGTGTGACTTAAATTATGTGATTAGTTGATTTATTAGAACCGAATATTTGAAAATTTCACACGAAAAATAATTAATTGAATTTTTTTATATTTTAATTAGATTATTGCATTCTAGAATTTAAATTGGATAGTTGGAATATATATATATATATATATATATATATATATATATATATATATATATATATATATATATATATATATATATATATATATATATATATATATATATATATGCATACACTAAATTTTTTAGAAAAAAAAAAGAATCAATTCATGCATATTAGATAATTAAATGAGTGAATAAACTTAGAAATAAAAAATTTCCCACTCTCATTTTTTTATGTAGAAAGACTCATTAATTGGGAGAATTAAAGGCTTAAGTGGTTTGTACTTTCTTCATTGAGAATGGTACTTCAGTTTACATTTCAATTGAAGACCCATTTACACTCTCTCTCTCCACCTAAGTATTTGAAACCCACTCTCTATCTTCTTCCTCTCTCTAAATTCGGCCATCACCACCATCCCCTCACCAAGACTCCATTTTTACTCAAGCTCAAGCCATAGAACCATCTCCAATCCAACCCATCTAAAGAGCAAATTCCAAGAACACCCCCAAATGCTTGCAAAACTTTATAAATAGAACCCACCCAAGTGAATTTTCATCTTCTCCACCATATCTTAAAGCTCTTAAGAAAACATCATTCTCTCTTCTTCTCCTCCATTTCGAAATTATTAGTGTAGGAAGCTCAAAATCGCTCCTCATTTCCAAAAAGAAGTTTCTTCAATTAGAAGTTGGGTTATTCAATCCACCAATTCCTTCATATTCCCAAGAGAAACTAGGTGAGAATTCCATATTCTTGCTACAAGTGATTCTTCACCAATATTATTTCTTCTTTCTCTTTCTTGGTTCTTAATGGCCGAAAATCTGGGAAGTTATAGTACTTTGATTGTTTATTGTTAGATGATCCATGCATGTAATGATCTAAGCTTTAATTGAAATAATCTTGAAGAACTAAGAATAATATGATAATTTAATTTTTATGCAATATGTGTGTGTGTGTGTGTGTGTATATATATATATATATATATATATATATATATACTAGACCTGCGTGATCTTAAGAAAACTTTGATCCATGGTTTTCGTAAACCTGCGTGATCGAAGAAAGTACTTGATCTATGGTTTATTTATAATCTATATGTGCTATATATAAATATATGTTTCTATGAGTATATATATCAACCTACGTGGTTGTAAGTGTACTCCCTTCGGGTCGAGGAAGCTTACGATCCATGGTTTATGATCTATGAGTAATAAGATAATATACTGAGATAAAAACCGAGAATAAGATTAATAAAAATGGAATTTTGTGTGATTGAATTGTTGATGGTTTGAATATTTTGGAAAGGAAATGAAATAAATGAAAATTTGGTGCTACTTGAAAGAAAACTTCAAGTATCTTGAGAAAGAGGGCTTGAACTTTAATTAATGAAACTTGGAGATAGTATTTATAAATAACCGAATGCTTTGAGTTGTTTTGCTATATGTGTAAATATGTGATTCATGTTCTTTGCTTGAGTTGTTATGTGTCTTACATGCTTTTGTGATTTTGTGACTAAACTATGTGCCTTTGTGAAATATGTGGAAATATGCGGCTTATGCATGTGAAAGCTAACTTTGAATATGTGAAATGAAAAATATATACTAACTTCACTTGCCGTTTTTAAAATTGGAAAATCTTGTACAACATAGATCGAATAAGCACGGGGTATGAGGGACCGGTACCCCAAAAATGAGATGAAGAGTGTGTGGTTTGATTCCACTTATGAAACGGGTTCCAAATAAATGAAGGCTTATTGTCTATGGTTTTACTTGATTTTTCAAAGGATATCCGAACGAATATGTTTTTCTCACACGCCTAATCAAGTTGCTTGTATTGAATGAAACTATGTACTAACTTCACTTGCACGTTTTTAAAATTGGAAAGTCTTGTAAAACATAGATCGAATAAGAACGGGGTATGAGGGACCGGTAACCCAAAAATGAGATGAAGAGTGTGTGGTTTGATTCCACTTATGAAATGGGTTCCAAATAAATGAAGGCTTATTGTCTATGGTTTTGCTTGATTTTCCAAAGGATATCCGAACAATTTTTTTTTGTCACACGTTGTATGAGCACTTGAATGAATGTATGTGTAAAATAATGACTCCCTTGTAAGGGATCTACTCTTATTCCTTATGAAATGATGAAAGGAAGGTCTAAGAGGTGAAATGAGAAGGTCTAAGAGGTAATCCGAGAAGGTAAAGGTAAATTGGTAAATTTCCTTAAAGAAATGGTGATTAAGGTATATGTATACTTGTACATGTATGTATATGTATGATTATATGATTCCTTGTCTAAGTGTATTTGATATTCTATGGAATTCTCATTGAGTTTCTAAGACTCATATAGGTGTTGAATTGCTTGTAGAATTACCCGATTTCGAGCCCGAGGTTCGTGGTTGAAGTTGAGTTCGTGGATCAGGAGAAGAGTTCATATGGAGGCATGGTAGATTTTGGGTGCTCTTAATATACTAATGTGGTTTTATTTGTACACTTTTCTCTTAAAGACATTCGACACCGTTTTAGGTGTTTATTATCGTTCCCTTCCGTCTATTGGAGGAACTTACTATTGATGCATAATGTGTAATGTGACATAGGAGTAAGATTACCTATTTTTATTTATGTTATGATAATTCCTCAAAAACTTAACGTAACTTTAGGTCAAGTTTTTCTAAAAACCTTAGAAAATGCCCATCAGCTAGTTATGTGTTGTGTTCTGCCTAGTAATGTAATAATTCGTGTTAATTATCTCCTTTATACATTATTGAATGAAATTTTACATCATCATAGGTCTCTCTGTTAGGTTCATATTGATAGGTCTTTTGCGTTATTTGGATAAGCCATGAATTAATTACGAATTGTTTACCAACTCTGCTCTGAAACAGAGTCATTGTAGTATTTACAATAAAATAGGACGTTTTTGTCACTCAAAAGGATTTATTCTACTTGGGATAAACTCCTAACTTACTAATGTACTTTGGTTTAGAATTTGATGATTTTTGAAATAGTAGGGAATTTATAAAGATTTTTCAAAGGTCACTCCCCTGCTTTAGATTTTAAAATTGTACAGTTGTACCATTTTAATTATTCCTTTCAAATGGCTCAAGGTTTTAAAAACTGTTTTTACTAGGTTATCTAGGCCCTTATTAGAGCATGTGGTAAAAATTTCAAGTGTTTTTCATAAGCGGTTAGAGAGTTATTAATTTGTTTGATTGATAGATCGAAACTGTCAAAAATTTTCTCACTTTGCTAAAATGGGATTTAATCTCTAGTCATGCATGCATAGTTTGTGAAGTTGATTAAGTGAATGTTGTTTGGTAATATGTGGACACTCTTCCTCTGATTCTAAAAGAAAAATTTTGTCGGAATTTTCTATTCCCGATTAATATATTTCAAAGTCTTCCGCTAGCATATTATAAATTACTAAGTAAGTGCAATTAGAAAAGGGGTGTCACAAAATTAACAAATTTATTTGGGTATTATGGAAGTCGGAGCTTGACGTTCAATGCTTGAATGTTTTTGCCCAATGTCAGTCGTCATTCCTCAGCAACCATTATTTACCACCACTTTTATCTATGCCAGTTGTTCATACCGCTTACGTAGAGATCTCTGGGACCATATTATGATCATGAATAATCTTGTTTCGACACCTTGGCTCTTGGGTGGTGATTTTAATACTATAATGGATGCTTCGGAGAAAAAAGGTGGCCTTGCTGACAGTGCCCGAATGGTCGATTTTCAGAATTTTGTCCTTCAAATGAGTTTATTGGATGCTGGTTTTCATGGAAACTCGTTTACTTGGTGTAATAATCGAAAGGTTTAAACAGGGTTTGGGCAACGTCTTGATAGGGTTTTGGTGAATTCTGATTTCCATTTGTTACTTCCTTCTCTGCAGGTTACTCATCTTGAACGAATTTTGTCGGATGCATGCTCCGTTGTCTGTCCAATTTGAAAAGCCTAGGCAATTGGGCCGACGGGCCTTTATCTTTCAATGCATGTGGACTGATCACTAGTCCTTCCAAGAGATCGTCCATCATGCGTGGTCTCACTCTATACATAGCACTCCGTTTTATATATTCCAGAAAAAACTCACTACCGTCTGAATAGCCCTCCAAAAATGGAACTGGGATGTTTTTGGAGACGTGAATACCTAATATTCGGAATTGCAAAGCACACCTTGCATCTCTGGAGGAGGAGCTTCAACATGGCTGGAGTGATACATTTAATGAAGACCTTTTTCGGACTAAGAAACAGTTGAGCCAATTCAAAAATTGGGTGGCCGAAATGTTGAGCTCCAAGGCCCGTCTTGCATGGGATAAAGATGGGGACCGCAACACACCCCTATTCCATGCAAGCATTTAAGATCGGCGTAAGCGATCGGTGATTCAAATATCTCGAGATGACGGCATCATTACCACAGATCCTCATGAAATTGGTGTTTTAGCAGAGGACTTTTTTTGTACTCTTTTTAAAGCGTCGGAGTATTTCATGGATGAGTAGTTATTTGAAGGGGTTCCTTCGTTGGTGAATGACACTATCAATGCTGATTTATGTCGAATTCCGGATATGGATGAAATTTTTGCAGCCATTAAAGAACTAAATTCAACAAGTTCCCCGGCCCAAGATGGGTTTATGGGTTTTTTCCTTGTGTCCTGCTGCGAGACTATCAAGCATGATGTGGCCAACTATATAATTTATTTCTTCCGGGGAGGTCATATGTTGAAGAAGATGAATCTCACAACCTTGGTCTTAATTCCGAATATTGACAATCCTCGCCACATCAGTGCATTTCGCCCTATAAGCCGTGGCAACTTTTTTGGGAAGATTTTGTCTAAGATCCTAGCCACGAGGATGGAAAAAATTCTTCCGCTTCTTATTTCAGACGAACAAGCTGGATTTGTACAAGGCAGGAGTATCACTTCGCATATTGTCATGGCTCAAGAGCTAACTAGAGATATTGATTGTAAATGTACGAGGGGGGAATGTTATTCTCAAGTTAGATATGGCCAAAGCATATGATCGATTGGAGTGGAGATTTTTTCTTCGAGCGATGCGGTCATTTGGCTTTTCTCACGCTTCGTGTGATTTGATTTATCGGAACATTTGTAACATTTGGTACTCGTTCCGTATTAATGGGGTTATGGTTGGGAGGTGTAAATCGTCGCGTGGGGTTCATTATAGGCCAACAAATTTTGACGTTTAATATTAACCGAAAGATTACGACGAAAGAAATTATCCCGTACAAGGTTGGTTGGAATGAGTTGGCAGTTTCCCATCTCTTATATGCCGATGATATCTTAATTTTTACTAATGGAGAACGTCGTTCTATTGAGAGGCTAATGGATATTTTTCATGTATATGAGCAATCGTCGAGGCAGCTCGTTAATGTATCTAAAAGTCATCTCTATGTTGGTAAATGGGCTGAGCTGGAACATCTCTCTATTGAACAAGCTAGTAAGATTTGGGGAAAGAATTTTCCTCTTACATATCTTGGGGCCCCCAGTTTTACTGGGCAAAGTAAGGCGGAATACTTCGAACACCTTGTTCAGCAAATTAGAGGCAAAATTCAGGGATGGAAAGGCAATTTTTTGTCCTTTGCGGGAGAAGTCACGTTGCTAAAGTCAGTGGTTTCAAGCATTCCCATTTATTCATTGGCTTGTTCTAAAGTTCCTGTTGGAGTTATCAATCAGATTGAGCAACTTATGGCGTTTTTCTTGTGGAGCTCGAGTGGGGATTCGAGAACTCATTGGGTTAAATGGCAGACAATTTGTACGCTTGTTGAAGAAGGGGGTTTGGTTATCCGCTCTCTTAAAGAGGTAATGCGATGTCTTCATGGTAAACTTATGTGGCAAGCTCTTCAAGGTGATTCGCTTTGGGCAAAGTACGCAAAAGCAAAATACTTGGATAAACAATTGACCTCACGCGAAGATCCGCCTCTCCTTTATGGATTTCGATTAATCAGCATGCAGAGATGATTGAGGGTTGTTCACAATGGCTGGTGGGTCGTGGCGATGTCAGTTTTTGGGCCGACAATTTGTTAGGTGAGGCTTTAATTGGTCCATTGCCCTGTGATCACAATCTTTCGGTTTCTAGTGCCATGCACCAACTCCCGGAATTGTTGCCGCTCGTTCCATCTAATATGCACGATAAATTGCAAATGTATCCTTGGACAATGCTCTTGAGGATCGGCTGATTTTTACGCTTACCCAAAACGAGGAGTTTTCATGCAAGGAATATTTTCGATATAGTAGGATTGCCGGGAGATGTCAAGCTTGGCCAGGGTGCATTTGGCATAATTTCCTTGCTCAAAAAACATGTGGTTTTATGTGGAAAATAATCCATCACGCTTTACCTGTTGACCAACGTCTTATTTCTCGTGGTATTTGTTGGTTGTAATACATACACGCAAGTGTACAAATCTGTACAAGTAATAAAGTGGATTTTTAAGTCCAAGTATCGATCCCATATAGAATATTTAATTACTTAATTCTAGACGCTAAATCCTAGCAATTATTATCAAGCCCACCCTACACATTCGAAAGATGATTAATAAACTAAACTAAGCTAAAGAAATTAAAACAAATTAAGAAGACAAGAGCACGGAAGCAATTAAAAACGAAGGTCTAATCAAATAAAGCAAGCCTATGATTTTATTCTCCCCTTATGTGATTATTAATCCACCAATTCCTTCAATTATGCAAGTAATTAACTCGTATTATTAACCTGAGCTGCTAAATTAATCATAACCCGCTTCCGCGTGTATTACGATTCTAATACTCTAGATTCAATTATTGTATTCCTATGCAATTAATTCTAGAACACATCATTAAGCACAAATCTCAATAATGACTACCTAAGAGATTAACTATATACCTATATTCATACCACAAAGGCTCTTCTACCACAGTTCTAATTATTAACCCGATCACCCGATTCATGCAATTAACAATAACATAAAAGAACATAAAGTGGCCAGTTTCACGCACTTAATAAAACAAATAGAAAAAATAATCCGGAATTTAAAACTTGCATAAAATCATAGAATTGGGTTCATAAATCCCACATAGGGTTCAAAATATCCCACATAGGGTTCAAAATAAAATCCTAAAATTAAACGAATTAGCTACTCATAATTAAATTAAAAACGCAAGTAATATAATTCATAGACGATAAATCTATGATTGGAGTCTTCGAATTCTTCGCCTTCGTTATTGCTTCTTTGCTCTTGAATCTGTGTCAAAAGATTGATCCCCGATTGTGTGATTGACTTGGTCTTATATAGGGTGAAAAACTTGGAGAAGAAGGTAGTTTCCTTGTGTAATTAGAATTCCTTTACAACATCTCTAAGTCTTCTCGGACGGCCGTCTGGATTTTCAGTTCAAATTCCAGACGGCCGCTCAATTCCAGAAACTTTGCTCTCTCATGAAAATATTCGGACAACCGTCCGAAATCCTTGTGTATTTCTCGGACAGTCGTCTGGGCTGTAATTCTTTAGATTTTTTACTCCTTCACTTTTCGCCCATCTCCTAAATTGCAGTTTTGACCCCCTATTTATCCAATTCTTCAATTTGTACCTAAAACACAATAAATCAACATTTTAAGCACCAATTATCAATAAAATACACCTAAAGCTCCAATTAAAAGGTATGATTAAGTGTAAAAATATACACTTAACAGTATTCCGCTGGTTTCCAAATGTGTGTGTTGTTCTACGCCTAACCAGGAAGACATTAACCATCTTTTTTTTCGGTCTGAGATTGCGGAGCAACTTTGGATCCCTAAAGCTCAATGCCACTCGTTATGTATGATGGTTAGAGCTGTCGTCGTTTGCAATGTGTTAAGAGAGATCTGGTTGGCTCAGTGTAAAGCGGTTTATGACGATGGAGTAATGAGACGAGAGGATATTATCCGACGTGTGATTTCTCATATTCACAACATGACGACTAATCACGTTCCCAAACAACCATCCACGGAATCCCAACACTATCAGCTTGCGGCCATGGGAATTCGTGTGGGGCAGCCCGCTGTTAAGCGAGGTACATGGCATAAATGGGAGAAGCCAAATCCTGGTGATTACAAGCTAAATACGGATGGATCTGCCACGAATGAGGTATGTTCTAGCGGTGAAATTATTCGGGATTCGACAGGAGCAATTGTGGCGGGTTTCTCTTCATTTTTTGGGGTCTGTACTAACAATTTTGCAGAATTCTTCGCGGTTGTGATAGGTTTAAAGCTCTGTAAGTCTCTGGGCTTATCGTCGGTAATAGTAGAAAGTGACTCGCTATTGGTTATCAATCCTATTCGGAAAAAAAATCGTGGCATGGGACCTCGCCTATGTGTCTCGTCTTTGTATGAAGGAGATCGAGCCTCTATACCAATTTCGGCATGTTGTTAGAGAAAATAATAGTGTAGCGGATCGTCTTGCGAATTAGGCTTACACTCATAAATCTTACCAAGAATTGTTTACCGAATCAAGTTTGCCTAATGAGGCACGTGCAGCTTATATTTGTGATGGATTTGAATTTACTCAAAAAAAAAAAAAATTTGTCCATGAAGAATTTGCATGGGTTGGATGGCTTAGCAGATTGATCCCCATTTAGAGCTTTTTCAGCAATTTTACAATTTTCGAGCTTGCACTTTAGAGTACAGCTCCAATGTTGGGTATCCGCCCGGAGGAGAAATTAAATAAGAATATGCAGTCATAGAATTATCCATAAATCAACACAATTAATTAATAATTAAATCAATGCCAGCAATTTATCAAGACAATAATCAACAACAAATTAACGTGGACATATAAATCATTAAACAAATCAAAAAACCTCTAATTAATAATAACCAGAATTGAGAACTGCTGCATTAGAGCAAATTAAAGAATTAACAGCAATTAAAAGGGAAAATAAAATGAAACCGTTGGCAGAACACAATGGAGAAGCTCCGGCGGCCGTTCGATTTCTCGGCTCAGTCCTCGTTCTCTAAGTCCTCGTCTAAGATCCAAGTGGGGCCTTCAAACACTCACGGTAGCCACACACACGCACACACACAGTGTATTCCAATGAAAAAACCAAAGAAAAATGAAACCCAAATTCAAACCCTAATCTCACCGGTTTACCCCTAAAGAAGTAAGCTTGAATTCATCGAAAAGATTCGAGCTTTTGTTCTAAAAAAAAGGGTTCTCTCTTTCACTGTATTTTTTCCTCTCAAAATACACAAAGTATTCTCCTCTTTCTCGTCGTCTTTTTTCTTCGTCCCCCACACAAAAAGGGAAAAGGGTGCACTTATACGCCAAAATCATCCACCAAACTCACGAAGAATCAGGCAACAAATCACCAAATTTTGTTGAGGATGAGAAGAAAGATTTGTTGAGAGAAAAAAGGGGCAAATTTGAATAATCAATATGCTGAAAAAAACAAAACACCAAGATGGAAAAAAAAAGAGGTGAAGAGAGAGAGAAAGGGAAAACCTAGTGAGATTGGGCTGACTTTAATTTTGAGCTCAAATTTTGTGGGTTGCTCGTAAGTGGGTTGCAAAGTGGAATTTTAATAGGCCATTCACAAAGAATTCATTTGGACCACACTCTACAAATCTCCACCTGGCCCAAATGGATCATTGAGACCTTTTTAGGAGAAACGAAGTCATCATTGCCGAATGACACTACCTGTATTTAATTTCTTCTCCGGGCGGATACCCAACAGTGGTATCAGAGCCATGGCCCAATCTTAACCATGTGGTGGAAATTGCCGGAATCTGTGTGAAATTTCCGGAGGTCTTCGGTACCGAACAAAAATGGTGAGCTCCCGGTGCCCAAATGGCAAGCGGCTCGACGAGCTCCAGGTAGGAGGCTCGGTGTTCCTTTGTTCGAGGCTCGGTGCACTCTGAAACAAAGACGGTGTGAGCCCCAGGTCCAAAATGAGGGCAGGCTCGGTGGTCCTTTATTGTCCGACTTATGTGGTCCTTTGTTCGAGGGAAGGATTGTTGAGGTGCCAACAATGTCCCACATCGGTTTAATATGGGAAAGATCACTCCTTTATAAGAAGAGGATAGCAACTCCATTGGTATGATGCTTTTTGGGGAAACCCAAGAGCAAAACCAGTTGGGCCCGGCCCAATCTGGACAATATGATACCAATGTGGAGTTTGTGCTATCCCGACGGGATCCAACATCCCAGATCGTTTTTTTTTTTGTTTTTTTACCCCTCTTTGGGGCATTTGTGTAATAACCTATATGGGTCTCGTTCTGTTTTTTTATTACCATTGTAGGGGTACTCTTTCTCCTTGTGTAGGCCCTCAACATTTTAACGAGGCCCCAAAACTCTTATGATTAATGGAATAATAAAATCTTCTGGCAAAAAAAAAAAAAAAAAATTGTTTGAGACAGTAATATTACTGTCTACTGTATTAATTAATTTTATTGTCTTGGCTTGCAATTTTGCTGTCTTTGACCGTAATATTATTGTCTCCGACCGTAATATTAATGTCTCATGGAATAATATTACTGTTTGGGACAGTAATATTCATTATATTACTGTCCCAAACAGTAATATTATTGTCTGAGACAGTAATTTAGCAGCCAAGACAGTAATATTAATTAAAATATTTTTTTTAATATAAAATAAAATATCAAAAAAAATAAAAAAAAAATCAACGTCGGAGACCAGCAATCAACGGCGGTTGACCGGCCAGAAAAAAAATTCAGGAAAGAAAAAGTTTTCAAAAAAAAAAGTCAACGTCGGAATCTGGCTGGAAAAATAATTCAGAAAAAAAATATTTTCTTAAAAAAATTATTTTTTCAAAAAATTATTAAAATGGGGATTAATATGATATATTTGTTTAAATCCGGGGTCAATGTGTAATATTGAGAAAGTTAGAGTATAATGGATGGAATTGATAAAAATTATATTATGAAGGGTATTTTAGACTAAAGACATGAAGATGAGTTTATTTGAAAGACTATTTTTTGTGTGGACCAGTGTGCATTTAAGTTCCTTGTCATATCTCTTTGCCATTTGATCTTAATTATTATTCGGTAAACAAAGTCAATCTTGTTTCTATTATGTATAATGTATTAGACTATAATGCCAACGTCTGAACTCCTCTCAGACAATATAATTCTTCAGAACATGCTGCAATACATTTATAAATTTCTGAAAGCTTATAATAAATCTAATAATTTAACATAAAAGATCAAATATATGAACTTTATTTTTATTATATTTAATTATATTAATTTCGTTTTTCCAATCCTTCGTCCCTATTTTGGTTGAATTGCAGTTTACCATTAAAAATAGGGGAAATGTGGGATAACCCCCTACTTTTCAAAATATATATGAGAAGGCCCAATGTTTTTTTCTCTCTAAGGCAAAAACCCAGATTCTGAACTTAATTAGGTAGACCCCCCTGAGGACATAGGATATGACTATTTTACCCTTATTTTCTGTTTTACTGGGCAAGGATATTTCCTAACGGTATAGAAGGAAGCAGCTTATTTTTCTCCCTCTCTCTCGGCCTTGTTTCTCACGGTGATTTCTCTCTCTCGCTTTCTCCATCTCAATCGCTTCCTTATACGATTGGGTAGGGTTTCAGATTTTTGGGTGTTTTAGCGTGAGTTGCGATCGAGGTTCAACTTTCTCCATTTCAATCGCTTCCTTAAGGTTGGTTTTTTAAATTTTTTTTACAGAGATTTCATGGCTCGTTTTTGTTTATGATCATGATGCGCGGCTGGGTGTTCGTTGATTTTTCAATTGTGATTTTGCGTTTTCCTGTGTTTTTGTACAGTTTGGGGTTTTTATTGGTCAATTGTGTTTGTGTTGATGCATTTCGATATTATATTGTTTTTTGATTTTTTTAGAGATTTGTAATTATATATACCATAGTAGTCATGTTTAGCATCGTAGACCTGTTGCATATACATAATTGTGTCGTTTTGATTTTTTCAGATATTTGTATTTGATATATACCAGAGTAGTCATGTTTAGTCATATACATAATTGTTTTTTTGAATTTGTTTGTGTATATTTTTTGATTTGTATTGGTATACACAAGAGTAGTCATGTTTAGCATCATAGATCTGTTGCATGTCAGGATAGTTAAATATATGTTACAGTAGTCATATACAGTACTTTTTGTTTACAGGGCCAGAATGTCTACAAATATTGTACTAATAATGAGGTTTGGAGAATTATTTGGTGTGAGAAAATGTGTTACTTCCTTTGGATTTCAAGAGTTAGTTGGATACGTAAGGGCCAAATGGGGCTCGTTTCACCAGAACACCATGTCTCTCACGTATACGGTTGTTGGTCATGGGGAGGGTGTGTTGTGTGATGATGACGATGTGTTTTACATGCTGTCGTTAGCGCGCGAGATGTCTCTTGATCGTGTTGAAGTGAGTGTTAAACAAAGAGAGGGAGTTGTTCCTGATGTGGTATCAAGTGTATCATGTTTGTCTAATCGGGCACAACTGCATGAGGAGGTTGCGTTCGAATTTGGTCAAGGTAGTGGAATCAATCACTTGCAAAATGCTGGAATGTGCGGTCAAACTCAGTTGATGAGTGCTAACTGGGCTGATTTGATCAAGGATGTTGGTCAAGTTTTTCGTGGAGGTGCTGTGGAGTTTAGGAAAGCTTTATGCATGTATTCGGTGGAAACTGGATTTGAGTTTAGGAAAGCTTTATGCATGTATTCGGTGGAAACTGGATTTGAGTTTACATACGTTAAGAATGAGCGTGTACGTGTCACAGCTGAATGCAGACACAGGACAGTAAAGAACTGTATGTGGAGGATACACGCATGCGCATCAGTTGAGAAGGCCAATGGTTATTTTTATATAAATAAATTTGAGAAGCATCACAATTGTGGATCTTCTTTTGGGTCGTCAAGGCAGAATAGAATGACGTCTGACATTATTGCTAGTATGATAGTTAATTTGGTACGAGCGAAGCCAGACATGGTTGCTAATGATGTTGTTGTGGATATGAAGCTGAATTATGGAGTCGACATTAGCTATTATGTGGCTTGGAGGTCTGTCACGGCAGGGAAGCAACATGTTTTTGGTGATGATACTAGTTCATACTCACACTTACCGTCGTACTTCGAAGAACTTGGTCGTACCAATCCGGATAGCGTTTATAATCTTGACATCGATGCAGATACGATGAAGTTTCGACGTTGTTTTTTTGCTTTTGGTGCATGCTTGTCGGGTTTTAAGTCATGTCGACCGTCACTCTCCCTGGATGGAACATTTCTGCACAACAAACACAAGGGCATTTTGTTAACTGCAATTGGGCAAGATGGTCATAATAGTAAGTTTTTGTACCTTTTAATGTGATTTATGACTATATATGACTATATATGACTATATATGACTATATATGACTATATATTACTAAGGCTGTTGTTGTTTCCTTTTTTACACAAAATTGTACCCAGTTGCATTTTGCATAGTTAGTGAAGAATCTGATAGCAATTGGGCTTACTTTCTTACTCATTTGAGGGTTTGCATTGGAACGGATCGTGTGGTGACGTTTTTCTCGGATCGCAATCACGGTATTTTGGATGGGGTCAAAAATATATTCCCTGATTGTCTTCATATATACTGCTTGTATCACATGCAATTAAATTTGTCAAGTAAATGTAGAGGTTGTCCATCTGGTTTTCGAAAGAAGATGGCTCATTTGTTTAATGCTTGTGCCTACGCTCCTACGAAATCTGAGTTTGATGTGCATATAAAGGAGTTTATAGAAACTGGAGGTACAAGGATTAGAAATTTTATAGCAGACCTTCCGTATAACAACTGGACTTGTGCACATTTTGAGGGGAATAGATATGGGCAGATGGCATCTAGTGTTGCAGAATCGTGGAATATGAAGATTGGCGTCATTCGTGGTCTGCCTATTACAGATGTGGTTGATGGTCTTAGGAGTATAATGATGGTGGAAATGTTTGTAAGGGCAGAGGAGGCTGCGGTTATGTCAACTGTACTTTGCACTCCCATTCAGGGTGCTGTTAATAAACTAGTACATGACAGTAGAGTTTTGATAACAAAGAGGGCATCGGAGTACATTTACGAGGTGCTTAGTACTCCAACAGCTGTTGTTGACATTCGCAACAGGTCGTGCACGTGTAGAGCGTGGCAAGTCAACGGTCTGTCGTGTATACATGTTGCGTGTGTTCTGTTCCATAACAAAAATGATGGTTATGCATATGTTGACTACTATTACACTGTTGAGTGTTATAAAACCACGCATTCGCACAATATTTATCCATTTGTCAAGTCAGATTTTGATGGTGATTTGCCTTAGGTTAGACCTCCAGATTATCATATTCGGTGTGGCAGGCCGAAGGTGAAGAGAATTCCTTCGAGAGGTGAGAAGGTTAAGAGGAAGATAAAATGCAGCTCATGCAACCGTATGGGCAATCACAACAAGAAAACGTGCAGGAGGCCTCTATGAGACTTGAGTGGAACAGAAATGTGTTTCAATTTCTTTTTTTCTTTTTTTCTACCGCCTTGAATTTGTGTGGAACATAGGTTGTGAATTTTTTTCTTGAGTTTCCAAGTACATGATCTGTTTTTTTAAGTAATGAATTTCGCTATTACTGATACATGTAAGTACAGTTTTCTGTGTTTGGATTCTAACACCTGCAGTCACTTAGTCATATGAGTATTTACAACTACGGGGTCTTAAATAGTCATATGACTATGTGACTATAGGTAGGGATGGCAGCGGAGCGGGTACCCTCGAAAAAGTGCAATACCAGAACCATTACCATTTAATATAGCTCAAACCATGACCATACCAAACCCATTTAAAAAGTTCATGGAAAAACCAGAACCATTACCGCGAATATCCGGGTACCCACGGGTACCCATCTACCATTTAAATTACGGTAATAAAAAATAACTTTGGGTCCGATAACGTTTAAGTAACTCTCAGAAAAGAGGAAGAAAAAAAGAAAAGAGAAAAAAATATATCCTCCCTAAATTATTTAATACTTTATTTAAAATTTTGCCAAAATATCTTTTTTATTCATATTTTGTTGAATTAATATATATATATATATATATATATATATATATTAAATGGTCGGGTACCCATGACCGTGAAGGTAAAACCAGAACCATACCAAAACCATGACGGTTTTCTTTTCTCTTACCAAAACCATTACCAAACCCTAATGGTTTCGGTAACGGATTTTAAACGGAGCGGATACCCGCGGATAGCTAGCGGTTCGGGTTTTTTTGCCATCCCTAACTATAGGTGACTATGTAGTCACAGGTAGTCATATTGTCATCTGACCTAAAAATATAAATTATTAATAAGTAGTCATTGATAGTCATACGACTTTGTGACTATAGGTGACTACGTAGTCATAGATAGTCATATTGTAATCTGACCAAAATATGTAGATCATAAAGAAGTAGTCAACGATAGTCATAAGACTATGTGACTACCACAATCGCTTGAATCATCTGCTTGTTGGGGTGAGTTATTTACCTCATGCAGCGGTGCGTTTATGGGAATGGCGGAGATGTTAAACTTCCTTGCTGTGTTTTCGACATACATTTTCTGTGTACATGAATGAATTAGATATTTGTTTATTAAATAGGTAGTGGCTGGAAATAAATAGTCAGTAGTTGTTTACCATGTCGGTGGCGTCAATTAGGTATGGGTCCTTAAGACCTTTGCGAGGATGTAATGAGTTGTAGAAACGCCACTCATTTGAATTTCTGTCCAATATTAACAATGTCCAGTGGTTAGCCCCGATTTGAGGATTACCGTCGGAGTGTAATGGGAAGATGAGGTATCTATGTTTGCTAACTTCTGCTGGTATGCGGAATGTTTTATTTTTGGACTGCCTCAACGATGTCTGTTTGAACTACTGATTAGTAGCCACGGGAAAACATATACTTCTTTTCTAAAAAAACAATTACAAATATATTATCGACTTTGTACCAGTAGCATGCTGGTGAACGTCATGCTTGTTCCTTTAAGCGACTCATAAACGCTACCTTCAAACAACCCTGCAGCTTGCTGATGTCCCAATATCTCGCAGTAAGCATCTATAACCTGTGATTGTACAGTGTTATTAAATTTGTGTACATAATGTGGGCAGGATGGTTTGTACAATGTTATTAAATTTGTTTTTACCTCGCCCGAAATATCTTCATTTCTGAGGATGATAAAGATGTCGGCCATCCGAACATGAATATTGCCATCTGGATTCTTCCACACTGTTCTACTGCATTTATAAACATTTTTGAAGTATGAATAAGACATGTGATTGTGCAGTCATGGGTAGTCATGGGAAGTCATATGACTATATGACTACTCTTGACTACATATATGAATAGTCATAGAGAACTAGTACCATAGTCATGTAGTCATATGACTATATATGACTATATGAAGTAGTATAATATTTCATATAGATGACTGGATATATGACTGTAGTTAGAGTTTACTTACTTCCCATGCACTATTTCATCTGCCATTGTGTTTATTATTGCCTTGTCTCTCGCACTCATGCTGATGAATGGGTTGAATTTTTTGTATCTGAAATCTCTACGTGCTTTCTTGGTGCTACGTGGTGTTACTTCATGCTTTTTTGACCTAGTACGTTTCCCCACTGCAGATTTCGGGTCGTTTAGCTTGGCCTCGATATCTTCCTCACATATCTCAAAGTCGCTGTCCGAATGAATCGGTGGGCGCACATCAAGTGCCTTTGCATATTCTGCACAATTAGCTTCCAACTCGGCTATCTTTTCATCCCTTTCTCTAATTTTCTCAAGATGAGTTTTCTCAGCTGATTTTAGGAGGGTGATTTCAGCTTCCAAGAAGATTTGGGCTGCTGTGTGCTCAGGCATGTTTGTGAGTGAGATATTTTCTGCTTCAAGCTCTTGTGTCAGCGACAAAGGTTTTTCGGGTTGTACAGTTGTTGTAGCATTTGTCAGCTCTTCAAGACGTTTGATGAGGGATTCATTCTTTGCCTTCAGTTCTGCATTCTCTTTGATTTTCTCTTGCAGCTCACTTTGGTTGGGTTGTGTTTGGCTCAAGATATTGAAAGACGGCCCATCAGCATTGCTAAGCGCGACCTCGTCCTGTAGTTTTGCAAGTTGAAAAGCGACATGTGCCTTTTCGTCAACAAGTACCTGCTTGTCGTTTTTTAGCATGACTATCTCCATCTGAAGTTCTTCTACGACAGCTTGCAGTTGCGACACTTGGGCCTCCTGTTCTGTCCTTTGTTTTGTTTCTACCTCCAATAGCCTCTTTGTTTCATTCAGCTCGCTTGTGATCTTGAGTTCATCTGACGACTGCTGCTTTTTGTACCAGTTTTTGATTGGGACATTCTCGTCAGAATCAGAAGGAGTGGCAGAATGAACACTAGCATTGCTGTTGTTGTTATCGTTGTTTTGTTCATCGTTTGCATCATTGCTGATATCGTCCAGGACCAAGTTTCCATCTAAGATTTGTTGTTCTTGCTCTGTTGGGATCAGCGGATTCTCAGTGACGAGTTGTGGATCGATATCGTTCATGTCTTTGTTGCTCAATGTAGATGCAAGCTTGGATATATCCCACCGCCGAAATCTTGGAAAAGCAAAATGAGCCAGCGGAGGCACGATTGCTACATGCTCACACATCCAATACTGCGTAAATAAACATAAACAATTAGTCATATTTGTGAATGTACATTACAACAAGTGACTATATGTGAATGTACATGACAGCATGTGACTATAAGTGAATGTACATGACAGCAAGTGACTATAAGTGAATGTACATGACAGCAAGTGACTATAAGTGACTGTACATGACAATAAGTGACTATAAGTGACTATTCATACTTACCAGCACAAGTGGTATGCAACCATGGACTTTGTCATGTTTTTTTGCTGTGTGGATTTGCTTAACCAAGAAATCCGTTATCCCCCTGGTCCAGTTGAAGTCATTTGTTTGGTCGATATCATCGCAGTACTTGAACATCCACTGTTGAGTGTAGATATTACACTCAATACGTTTACTTTACGTGGATCTTTTGTTTAGATTTAATTATATTTGTGCTTTAATTGATTGATTTTGTGTTTTATAGGTGAAAAACGAGAATTAGGTGTCCATGAAGGAAAAAAGATCAAAAAGAAAAGAAAAAGTTGTAAATAAGGAAACAAATCAAATTGGAAGAAGGAATCTCGCCACAGCTTTGACAGTGTCCACGATTTCGAGCATATCTCTCTCATACGAACTCCGAATTAGGTGATTGTGACGGCATTGGAAAGCTAATTTCAAGGGATACAATTCTTATTTACACAACATTCCAAAATTCGAACTCTAACATGGCACAAATTGACGAACAAATCGTGATGCAGGAAAGTGGCGGAAATTGATTCCTATTAGGTTTCCACTACTTCCTTATCAATAAAAGCCTATAAAAGCAACAAGTCTCTACACCATAAGCACGAAAATTTTACACCAAAAAACACGAAGAACGAAGATCAACGAAGACTCAAGAATAGTTTTTCTTATTTCTTTTATTTTTATTTTTTTTATCATAAGAATTACGAGTAGCTAAGTTTTTAATCTAGGATTTTATTTGAACCCTATGTGGTAATTCGAACCTCTTTTTCTACTTTTATGCAAGTTTAAATTCCATGATTATTTCTTCTATTTTGATCTTATTTAGCGCATGAACGTAGCTAATTTATGTTGCTATTGGTTATTGTTAGAATTGATTGACAGATCGTTTTAATAATTAGAACAGGGATAGAAGAGCCTTCGAGTAGTTTTCACCGGATGAGTGTGTCAATTGCATGTATTATCGTAGACATATAGATAATACCTTAGGTAGCCGTTTACGAGACTTGTTATTTAATGCTTTATTTATACTAGGTTTGCATAGACATATAGTGAATCTTTTATGAATAATAGACTTATAATACAGCGACAGCTGGTTATGAGTAATTTCGTGTCTTGGGTTAATAATCGGGAATCATAACTTGCATGATAGGGAATTAATTTGGTGAAGAATTATCGCATAGGGGGAAGATAAAATCCTAGATCCGTTTTATATTGATATTTTCTCGTGTTTAATTGCTTTCTTAATTAGTTTAATTTATTTAGTTAATTAATTTGACAACCCTGCGTAGGCTGGATAAAAATCGTAATTGTTAAGATTTGGTACTTAGGATTAAATAATTTGCGTATTCCCTGTGGGATCGACATCCGACTCTCACGAGTCTACTTTACTACTTGTTTGCGATACGTACACTTGCGTGTTGGTATTTAGCACCCAACATCAACCAAGCTACGATTTCAGCTGAAGTGTTGAAAAGGACAGTTGACATAAGGTGTAGGATTATTAATCTGACCACATCTTTAATGTCTTCATCGTCATCGCTATCTATCCACTGCAGAAGCTGGTGTTTCAAAGTTTTTTGGTGGAGCGATGGGTGTGCGGCAAATCTTCGTGCTGCGAGTCCTTGTTGCGGCTTCCTTGACCAGTCAAAAGTCATTCGTGTGTTGCCAGATTGGATGCCAAAGATTAACTTGCAATCTTGTGGTGTGATTGTAATATTTTTGCCTCCTATATGGAATGCCCTTTCTGTTTTGTTGTATGACGTCATTATTTTGAAAGTTCCATTCTGTGTGCCTGCGACGTCATCTCTGCTGAGTTTGTGTTTCGCGAATGGTAGAACGAGATGGTAGAATGGGGTACGGCGAAGACATGCATAGTGAGGTGGTCGTAGGTGTATATCTTCGAAGAAGGTCACGATTGATCGCATGTTGGCTCTGTATTGTGTCCATTTTCCCTTCTTACGTCTGACTAATTGTTCATTTGTTTCAGTATCTGCATAAAGATGTTTTTATATATGTTAGGGTGTGAACATGACTGCTAATATGTAATCTTGAAAATAACACTCACACACAAAACACACATGAGGTAGTAAGCAGGATGTAGTAAGAATGAATGTGACTACATATGCAAATATGACTATGTAGTACTACCCATGAAAACAACACCCACACACAGGAAACACACACAAAAGATGAAGGATGTATGTGACTACACATGAATATGACTATCCAGAACTAGCCATGACAACAATACTCACAACAACAAAAAACAGCACAATTGCTTCAGCAAAGGATGGATGTGACTATAAATGAAAACAACACCCACACACAGAAACATCACAAATGCTGAAGTAGAGGATGGATGTGACTATATATGAAAACATGACTATGCATTACTACCAGTGACAGCAACACCCACAAACAAAAACAGCACAAACAAAACAACATCCATGAATGTGACCACATATGACAATATGACTACGAAGTACTACCAATGAAAACAACACCCATACACAAAAAAGCACAAAATTTGTGGCATGCATGAATGTAACCATATATGCAAATATGACTACGAATTACTACTAATGGAAACAACAACCAGACACCAAAATTGGATACATGACTACGGTTTTATCACAAATTTGTGTATTTGAAGTAGTGAGATGGTTGAAGTAGGGTAGTACCTGTTGATAGGTTTTCGGTATGTGTCATTTTTTCCTTTCGATTACGGCCTGGAAAAAAATGTTTGAAGGGGGTTTTAGGTACCAACGGAGGGGGAAAACAAAGTATATTGTTGTAATGTAGCCATAAACTTACGTTTTGCCGGTGCCTTCTTCGCCATTGGTAGAAGGTGACTACTGTTGGTGGTATACGATTTTGACGAGCGGAATTTGACTAGAATTGCGGTTGTTTGGGTTGCTATCGACGAAGATGCCTAGCCTTCCTCGGTTGGGTTGCCGTTTCCGGTGAATCTCCGTAGCGAGAAGATGGGTGCGATTTTTGCAGAGAGAGAGGTTGATTTTTCCGGTGGTTTTTTGGTAGGTTTTGTTAGTGGAGGGACGATTGATTTGGGAATTGATTTTGAATTTTGTGTAATTCCGTATATGGGCTGGGTTTGGGGTTCAGGGGTAATTTCTGGTTTTTTTGGGCCAGGGGTGTATCTCAAAGAAAGATTTTTAGGGGTGGACTTATGCCTATATATTTTACATTCTAGGGGTGTATATCTAATGGACCCTTAAAAATAATAAAATTCAATTTATTACAACTTTCATTCAAATTAAAACACGAAATAAAATTACATTACAATAAAAATACAGTATTTCAAGTTAAAACATTACATAGAATGAAAAAACAAATACGTATCTTTTTGGTAAAGTTTCTATTGTTGGTATATACATGGGGTTCATTCCACACCCTACACCCGGTGATAAATATCGGATAGGTCTTTTGCTGACACGTAGTATATTTAATTATTTATTATATATTCTCCCACTTGGGTTAACGTGTAAGGGTTTTAAAAAAATAAAAAATACACGTGTGACCAGGAGAACCACCCAATATTATATTTATCACTGGATGTGGGATCGAAGGAGCGATAGATTGGTTATAATTTGCAACTCCCAAATAACCAACCACCTTCTACAAAATCACCGACCTCCGTTCTTTGCCAGTGCTTCTGTGTTTACTGTTTATTGAAACAAAAAATACAAATTAACAAACTGGATATATTTATATTCTTCCTCCGGCCACTTAGCTACATGATTATCAATATGTTATACTTTTGGTGGGAAAAAAGGAAAAAAATTAATTACAATGACAGGATAGTATTTTAAGCTGGTTGATTAGAAGATGGGGGCGGCGCCGGAGATGAAAATAATGGTGGGGATGGAGATGGAAGTAATCGCAGTGGGGGTGGCGGAGGAGATGAAAATCGAAATGGAGGTGGTGGAGATGGTGGAGATGGTGGAGGTGGTGAAGGTGGCGGAGGTGGTGGAGATGGTGGAGGTGATGAAGGTGGCGGAGGTGGCGGAGATGGTGGAGGTGGTGGAGATGGTGGAGGTGGTGGAGGTGGTGGAGACGGTGAAGGTGGAGGAGGTGGTAGAGTAGAATTTGAAGGTGGTGGTGGGGGCGAAGGTTCAGGTGAAGGGGGTGGTGGAGACGGCTGAGGTGGTGGAGGTGGGGAAAGTGAAGGTGGTGGAGGAGACAAATTTACATAAGGAGGAGGTGGAGATGGTGGTGATGGTGGTGGTGGTGGTGGAGGAAAACCGTGTACATAAGGAGGTGGAGGTGGAGGAAATTGTAGTGGTGAAGGTGGATACTTATAAGGTGGCGGCGTACATGGTGAACGTGGTGGAGGAGACTTGTATACATAAGGCGGAGGATGTGATGGAGATGGTGGTGGAGGGGACTTGTATACATAACGAGGTGGTGGTGGTGGTGGAGGAGGAGACTTGTATACATAGCGAGGTGATGGTGGTGGTGATTTGTAAACATAAAGAGGTGGAGGAGATTTGTTCATATGACGATGTGGTGGAGGTGATCGGTATACATAACGAGGCGGCGGTGGCGGTGGTGGTGGAGATTTATATGCATAATCTCCTTTCTTCTTAGCTGCTACAATATTTGTAGCTAATACAAAAGCTATAATTAGGACAAATACTAATCGAATATGCCACAAATTAGTTGCCATTAATTTTGGCTCAACACCTCTGCTATAAGCGTTTCTGCTTTGTGTTTATTCATATAATGATAAGGGAAAACCCTTTATATATAAACACATAGATATATATAAATATATATTATATTATTGGAATCATTATATATTCTTACTAATTATAAAAAGGTAATTAATTAGGTAATGGGATTCCACTAATTAACCATTTGGAATAAACTAAGACAAGTCAATGTGAACAGATGTTCAATTCATTAGGATGAGAGATGGGAAAAATGTATCTGGCAAATTTTCCTTAAATAATTTGCTTAAATAATGCAACCACACATACAAGTTGATATATATTAAACTTGTCTTGTATAAACATAATATATATATATATATATATATATATATATATATATATATATAAGGGCTCGCATTTTTCTATTTGAATTCCTAGAAACAAGTAATATGGATAGATATAGAATAGATTGCAAGTGATGGTGTAGGATCTACACCCTCAAAAGCTCCTTCCAAGCCCAACTTCCTTGACCGTCGGAAAATCCACAGAACATCGGTCATTCCCCAGAGAAGATGAATCCGACGGATGAAGAGAATAAATTTAAAGAGAGAGAAAGTTTGGAAGAGAGTATCAAAGTGTTTTCATTCATTTAAATCGTGACACTAATAGGGTGTTTACATTCATTTATATAGAGGGTTTCTAATTAGACATTTCCTAATTTAGAATCTCTTTATTCGGATTGATTACATTGATTGTTCATCTTAATTTATACGTTCCCTCTATCTATTTAGGAAGAGTATCTCCGAGTCTTCTGCTTCTAACGACTCTCGTTCAGCTCGCCACCTATGACTTCATACTACTCTTTTTATGCGAGCCGAGAAGTAGTAGTGAACTTTATCCATGCGAGCTATATGCCAGCGAGCTCTATATGTTAAGCTCTTCGTCGGCGAACATCTAGCCTGCCTTGGTTCTTGTCATTCATTGGGTTTTTTGCCCAATAATCCTAGTTTTGAGGGTCCGGCCCAAGTATGCCAAACTCACCCTCATCATCTACTCCCCCATCTTCTATAGTGGACCGAACAAAGTGGTTCACTGGAGAATATAAATAGAGGTTCGAAATTCAGAAGAAAAATCTAATAACCGAACTCTATGAGAGAACCAATAAGTAAAGACCATATAGGTCAAATGAGCTAGGACTATTCAAGAAGTCCAATAAGCTAGGACCATGCAAGAAATTCAATAAGCAAGGACCATTCAAAAAGTCCAATAAGTGAGGGGATCCGGTAATTGAAGACCATAAAGTAGAAGACCAATAATGTTTTGGGGGTCGGCTCGGTTTAAGAGCACGGCCGATCACCACCGGGATTTTCAACCCCATAAATAATATAGTTTGGGGGGTTAGCTCGGTTTAAGAGCTCGGCCAAACACCTCCAGGATTTTCAACCACAGATGTTATATATATTGGGGGCGTCCACCAGGGCGTTCGACCATTGATTTTGATCATTGAGGATTTCGAACCGAACATTGAGGCTATGACTTCGAACCGAACATTGAGAACTTCAAACCTTTATTTTGATCGCATGTGTTTATTATTATGCACATGGGACGGCTTAATACTGGTTAATAATTAATATTTTGTGGGCGGAGGTAAGCCCCCTAGGAGTCAAGATAACCCTCGGCAAACAAAAAGTTTCAGGGGCGGAGATAAGCGGAAATAAGCGTCGAGGGAGTCGACAACCATGAGCGAACGATTTTTGTTTTGTTAAGTAGCGAACACATTAATATCGAGCTCCAATAGATAGTGGAGCTGCAAATACATGTGAGCTTGAGCATATTTGAGTTTAAGAAAATAATAAAATTGGAGCTTCGACTCATAAAATGAATCAAATAAATATGTATTTCATGAAACTAAATTTCAACGGACAAGATGCAAGCTTAAGAAATTATAATAAATGACAAGCTCTCTATAGATAATGCACACTTCAATAAAGGCGAACTCATAATAATTGATGCAACAAATAGTTTTGTGCGTAAGAAATTCGAGCTAAAAAGTAAATAAATATGAACTCATAGAAAACGCACCAGAAGCATATTTGAGCTATTAATGCGAGCTTAGCTTATTCGAAAATTTTATGAAGTGACGAGTTTAAAAGACTCGTATAATACCTACAGACATTATACTCAGTGGTGGATCCATGATTTTTGCCAAGTGCATATCTTTACCACCTCAACTAACTGCCTTTTCTATGAACTTATGTATAACAGTACAATTTGTTTAAAATTAAGGGTGTGCAACTGCACAACCTAGACCATAGCCAGATCCGCCACTGATTATACTATTGCATGCGGCCAAAGAATATAAATCGAATTGCAGCTTCTTATATCATGTATCATATTATGCGGTGAACAATAATTTTCATAGATGATGACACTAGGTGATCTATGAAAATTATTGTTCACCGCATAAATTAGACATCTAAAATCTCAAATTCATTCTAATGCATTATGTATATCAGTCAATCATAAATTATACCGAAGCAAATCTGCAGACCCAATAATTAGCAGATTAATTATTCAAAATATTTAATAGAAATCTTCAAAACATGCTATCATGTGAGCTCAAAACGCATTAATGCGGAAAGAGTAATATTGAGTTTGAGTGTAAAGACACTTATCTCCAAGGGAATGGCAGTGGATGGATGCTATGGAGGAGAACGTGGGCTCGATCAAGAAGATGATCAAGGTAATGGCAGCAGCACTCCAGTGCAGGACAGACGACGTCGTCGAGCCACGACCATTCCCACCCTGGCCTCGTTTTGACGGAGCATCTTCCTCCAGCACGGCCGCAGAAGAAGTTGCACGAGCGGCAGCCACCACACTGGTGAGGCCCGTCTGGGAAGAGCACGAGCGTGGACTTTGAGAGGACGAGGACTCAGCTATCGATGAAGACCATGACATCTAGGGACGTTGTGTTTTCTATCCCTTTTATTTTTTATTCTGCTTTTGAGCATATGGACTATGCTAGCGCTAGAGTTTGAGTTTGAGGGTGGTGTTTGTTGAACCTCTTTTTTTTTTTTTTTTTTTTTTTTTTTTTTTTTTTTTTAATTTCGTTTTTTTGAGATAAGTCGTTGGATTGATATTTCGTTTACGATGTATCTTTGCTAGAATTTGTTTTTATTTTATTTTATTTATCTTATTTTGATTTGGTCTTTTGCATGCATATCATATAATTTAGTTTCGTTTATGTATTTCGATTTCCGTAATTGTATTATGTTTGTCACATGCATTTCATTCAGGATCGAGTGTAAGTTGCATTTCCGGGTTCTATTGAAGCAAAGCAATTAATGAATTAGTATATGGGCTAGTTGATTTTAAAATTAAACTTTTGGATAACTGGCTAATTATAGATGAACCTTCCGACTGTATTTTTGCAACTTGTGTGGATAGCCTTTCGAATCCTTTCCGATTAAGCTTGAGCGCACTTTTCTGAGGGGTATAATGGTCTGAGGTTTGGGGGGCGAGTTAGAATTGAATTATGTGTTCACGATTTCCAGTTGTTGGCTAAAAGTTCTATCTATGGTCTTTACGTTTTTTTATGTTATTCTGTTAAATATATATATATATATATATATATATATATATATATATATATATATATATATATATATATATATATGAAGAAAAAAGAGAAAAATAATAATTTGTGGTATTGTTGTGATTCACGCTCTGATTTCCCCACCTTTCTGACTCAAGCTTAACCCATTGGGTGCACCTCGTCGCCTAAGTCTCTCGAGCTGTGGGGGTTTCTTGGACTAAAGTTCGATACATGGGTCAGGGAGATACAACAGTGGTGTCGAGCCTTGCACGAGTCACGATTATGCCCGTTTAAAAAAAAATGAAAAAATAAAAAAATTGTGATGAAAATCACCAAAAATATTGTTGTTATCATTTCTTATATTGAATAAATAGACCTACTTATGCCCAACTCGAGTTTTTGAATTTCAGAATCAAAACTTGCTTTTCACCCACATTTCTACTCAAAACCCTCGATAATTGTGTTTATTGTTTAATTACGGATACTTGAGTCTATCTTTCATTTTGGTGTAGAAACAACTAATTGCGTCGGTAGGAAAGTCGAATACCTTAACCCGTATGCCATTCTAAGATTTTAAGTTATCTAGCTCGTTTTATCTTTGGAATTAATTGCAATGCTTTGACCAATCCGACAACTTTGTGGGTGTGTTGTCCTAAAACCCTCACGAGACACAACTTGTCCTTTGGGGGTACCCAGGGGTTCAACGGCTTGTTGCATACGCTAAATGCAATCGTGATTCCCTACGTTAGTGGCCTAGTATAGTTTGTTGTTTTTATTTCATTTTTGTTGTAGTTTCAATTTGATTTACTCGGGACGAGTAAAGATCTAAGTTTGAGGGTGTGATAAGTGTTCGTTTTGCACGATTTTTGCTTATCAAATCTTCGAGTTTTGGTCTTCGTTCGTCCGAGTTTCGGCTTTATTTGTATATATTATTGCGTTTCTTGTTTTATTTTTTTTTCAGGGTTTTATTAGGTATTTTTGCCGAGTCTAAGCCATTTGAAAGCGAAACCGAATTTTCAAGCCAATTTTGGGGGCGAGAAGACCCAGATCGCGATCTGACATCTCTGGATCACGATCTGGGGGGTGTCACAGAACGAAAATGGATCAAGACCCAGATTGTAACACCCCACATATTCGAAACCCTAATCCCTAACAAAAATTCCATAACCCGAAAATTCTCACGTAGGAATTATTAGGAATCTATTCACTTTATTAACTTATGTGCCTTAAGTACCTTATTTGCTTAGACTATTAATCCTTATATGCCGATTTGATTATATGCCTTATGTGGTAGGAATTTATTGAATAAATATGTGCCAACTTTATTTCGATAATTATGTGCTTAAGTGGATTAATTATTGATAATTATGTGTTAGATTAAATTATGTGACTTATGTGTATAATTAATATAATTATGTGATTTCATAATTTAATCATAATTACATGCATAATACATGCATATATACGTACATGTATGCATACATATATGCATATGCTATGACCTACTCTAGACTATAGGTATATGTATTTATATATGTGTGTTCGGTTTATGTGAGTAAGAGAGAGAGAGAGATTAGTGATTTTTTTATTAGAAAATAAAATTAGAAAAAAAGATGCACACTTGTACACTTGGCAAAGAGTGAGGATTTACACTAATCCTACACTCAAGCATGCTAAGTCATCTCAAGAGACACTCTCATGTCTTCTTCTCTCTCCACCTATACCCCCACTTGTCTTCTCTTCACCATCACCACCGAAGCACCACCTCCTCCATCGGCCAACACCTCAAAATTCTTCAAGAAAAAAATAGAGAAATCAAAATGCAAATCCCCTATATAAGCTTCACCCTTGAATATGCCAAGAACACCATCAAAAACACTTGCCCTCTTACGGGAGATTTAAACTCCTCCCAACTTGATATCAAAGCTCTTACATTCTCCATTCAACTAGCTTGGTTCAATCTTGGAGCCACTTCTTGAAGGAGGTAACATTGTATCTTTGTGTTCTTCAGGCCTGTTCCTGAGAATTCGGGGGCCCTAGGCGAGGTTTTACAGAACAACTGAAAAAAGGGGCCCCTATTTGATAAATAATATATTTTTTTTATTAATGGGTGTTCGAAATTGAATGTATTAAAAAAATATAAATAATATTTTCTAAAAATGATGAAATAAAAGTTTATGGGGGTTCGGGGGCGGTGCCCCCGAAATATTTTTTGATATGTATGAATATAAAGTAGCTAAAAATGTGGAAAAAAATTCAAAATTAACAATATAATTTGTTGGTTCACTTCCTCCCGTGACGTATAATCTTTATAATCTTTATAGCAAATAGACTTCATAAATATTTATAAACTTGAATACACTAATGAATATTGATTCTTATTTTAAAATAAAAACAAGTAATTAAGACATTATAAATTTAATATTTAGGGGTCCCAAAGTTAAGAAAATTGCAAAAATATCTATTGATCATTTAGCTTAAATTTATTTTAGAACTGATATTCCAAAATATTATATATAATATTTTTTTAAAAATAAGTAATAATATATAAAGTGTAAATAAAATAATTTGGGGGCCCCAAATTTTCGTAAAAAATCGGGGGCCCTAGGCGACCGCCTACTTCGCCTCCCCTCAGAACCGGCCCTGGTGTTCTTCATCATCTTCATCCTCCTTTTCTTTCTTTCTCTAAAAACCCCATTTTCTTTTGAAGGTTTCTCTTTCTTCGGCCAACACTCCTTGATAGGTAAGAAATCTCGAATTTCTTGCTGCAATCGAAGGGTATCATAGTATGGAAAAGGATTTTTGAAACTACCTAAAAGATTTCTTCACTTTTCGAAAAAAAATTAGGGCTTTTTGTGTAAAATCCGAAATTTTGTGCTAATCTTGATATTTGTGTTCTTGCATGTCTAATCAATGTTATAATCTGTGAATCTAAGCATTTTGTGTTTAAAGATTTAATATTTCGAATTTTCGGGAATTTTGGAAAAAGAAAATGAGTTTTCAAGATTTTTGGGGTTGCATGTGTAGATCTATGAATCTTTAGGACTAATCTGCAATTTCTTGAAATTTCAGCATGAAAAATGTTTTCACATTTAAAATCTCAGTAGAAGAAAGTGGAATTTTGTTATTTTCTATTTGGCCATAGTTTGGGATTAATATTTGTTGGAAAAATCATTTTTAGCTTCAACACTACTTGCCGAGTATTTTTATTTTTATAAATCCGATTTATAAGGAACTGCAAAATCCTTTTTGCATCTGTTCATTTAGTCAGTTAGGTAGCCTATAATTAAATTTGAGAATTTTAGACTCCATTTGCTATTATTTCGAAATTTTGAAGACCCAGATTGCGATACACATTTCTGGATCGCGATCTGGCATGGCGGTGGGCAGTTCCCCGAGGCTGCCAGATCGCGCTCCAAACAACCGGGCACACCTTTTGAGAAAGATATTTTGTTTTGCAAAGCTTCTTGAGGAAGCTTTGCATTTCACTATAAATAGAAAGGCCCTTTCATTCTTCATTCCTTCTTCGACTTTTTACGGTTTTCAACAGTTCTTCGCGAGAATCATCAACGGGGGTTTCGACTTGGGTTTTTCTTACGCAATTTCTTTACGTTTTGTTCTTCATTTCCTTTGTACATTCTTTTGCCACTATGTTTGTTATGAACTAAGAACATTTTCTTCTAGGGTAATGAAGCCTTGTATATATTGATTTCGATCGTGATTTTCGTTATCTATTAGTCGTGTTTCGATTTCGTTTATGTTTTCCTGTATTAAATGCTTCTGATTGTATGATCAACTCTCGGATTGATATTCAATAGGAATGAACTCGAGAGAGGATTTCTTGTTTGAAGTTAGGAAAACATAGCTCGGGGTATGGAAACGGAGACGTGTGGGTAGACTCTAACTACACTGGAGACGGGGTTTAGAGTACATTAGCGTCTGGGTTAACGAATAGGAATGTGACATTAGATAACGGATATGTAGATCGTTGTTGATTGTACATAGGTGGATTTGGCCCTAGAAGTCCCCTTTGAATCAAGTCCCCCCCCCCGCGTTGAGTTGTCGTTACTTTATTTATGTACATTCTATATTTGCATGTTTACGATCTTGCATTCTTTTAAATTAGGGTTTTCTCACCATTCCAAATATTTACGATCGGCTAGATAATATAATGATAATATAATTACACTACTCAGCATGTGAATCTACAAGGTCCCTGTGGATCGATATCCGGAACCACTCTTGTGCAAATTGCAATACTGTATACTTGCGGTAATTTATACGTGAGGAAAACGCGTATCATATATCTCCTTATTTTAATAATAATCTTACAATTTGGGGATTTAGTAGATTTTTGTTTTAAAAAAGATATGAAAAAAAGTTGGTTGTTCAACTGCTCAACCAAAATAATGTGGAGTTTGAATAGAAACATAGTCGAATACATTGATTTTCGTGATCTATAGGTCAAGAAGACTTCTCATTCACATAGTAAGCAAAAAAAAATCTCAAAAGTTTTCAAAAACATGGATTTCATTGATCCATTTCACTGAACCCTTTTTTTTCCTTTTCCATTTTTTTTTCTTGCTAAATTTCGAGTAAGTGAAATAATATTTTTTTTGTGGGTCATCAATATCATTGTTGTAATGCTTTTCACTGGCGTGATTAATCTTTGTACAACTTTCTTCAATTTTTTTTGTAATATAATGTAACACAAAGAAACATCTATTACCACCACATGTGATCATATTCGTAACCTAGAAAGATAAAATTGAAATTGTAACTGAAGAAAATGAGTAAATTAACAATATTGGTGGTGAGGTATATATTAACCCTAAATCCTAAACATGTCAGCCAAAATAATTAAAATTTTGTGAAGATTTTACAACTTCATTTCATTTTTTACTCTTTCCGAAATGACTTAATTATTCCACTTGGCACTCAAAATATAGCATTCGGCACTTTGCACCCACGAAAAAAAAATAATAGCACTTTACACTCTCAAAAGTTAACTAATTACTCACAATCCACCCCAATAATTTTAGTAAAATTCTCTAAGTAAATTATTTGTTTGGTTGATCTATAGTAAAAAAATATGTATATAATTTGCAGAAATTTGTTAAGCAATATAGTGAGAAAATGGTTGAATGCTAGGGAGAACTAAAAAATTTAACTTGACACTTTCCACCACAAAAATATATACTATTGCAAAGATCAAAATACAATCGGTGACTACACCCATACAAAAATATTTATTTATATTTAATATATACTGTTTGAATTTTATTTATTTAAAATTGAAATTTATTAAAAATAATGAAAACGTTTTTAAGCTAAAATTACAAATACGGGAATATCTTTTCAAAATATGTGAAATCACTTTTATTAAACATATAATTATAAAATTATAAACAAAACAAATAAAAACTTATAATATTACAAAATATGTTTAACTCTTTCATATATATTTTTTCTATTTTTAATTATTTTAAAATTAAAAGTAACTACGGTTTTTTTAAATATATTACATTTTGCCCCTTAAGTAATTAATATGCTTACAATTACCAAAAAATGGGCCACAATGACCTTTTCGGATGAATATTCCATGGAATAAAAAATATTTCCGTCAAAAGTAAGACTGTAGGAAGACTGTGTAAGACGACAACATACCTCGAGGGTTTTTATAATCACGCAAATATGAGGGGGGGTTTTGTTATTAGACCTTACCTCAGGGCTTTTTTTCGTAATTTGTCTAGTAATTATTAAATTCATTCCCGTCACCTTTTTAATAATTATAAACTCAAGAAATACATTATATTTTTAAAATTAAAAGTAACTACGGTTTATTTAAATACCTTACATTTTGTCCCCTAAGTAATTAATATGCTTACGATTCCCCAACAAGGGACAAGATGACCTTTTTAGATGAATATTCCATGGAATAAAAAAGATTCCGTTAAAAGTAACACCGTAGGGAGACTGTGTGAGACGACAACATACCTCGGGGGGTTTTGTAATCACGTAAATATGAGGGGGGGTTTTGTTATTAAACCTTACCTCAAGGGCTTTTTCGTAATTTGACTTATAATTATTAAATTCATTCCCGTCACCGTGCATATCGTTATTGCTGGCCATTATTGAAAGCGCAAAATGCGAAGAGCTATCTTTTGAAAAATCGATGTAAGATGTTATGTAGCCACCGGTGATTCTTGTCTGATTCTCCATATTTTTTATGGTTGTAAGTGGTGGTGCCTTGATGGATCATGGTGTAACCTTCTTTTTTGTATGTCTAGAGTAAGAAATAGATTACAAAAACATATGTTATTTTGTCTTTTATGCCGTTTTATTTAAACATAAATTGTTTGGGATATTATGAATGTACGTTAAAGACTTGAGACTATACGAATTCTCAAATCAATAAAGTTGCTATTAATCAAATATTAATAACTACATTAGGAATTAGTTGAACAATCTTTTGGAATCAAATAGTATTTCCTTATCAATAATTGAGTATTCCTGAATTATGGAAAATTTATTCGATGAAAGATTACAATTTATTTTGAGGGGAAATGAGTGATACCTCCTAGTTTTGAAAATATATATGAGGAGACTCAATAAATTTTTCCTTCATAATCAAAAACCAAAATTATGATCTTAATTAGGGAGACCCCCTGAACAACTTGAAGTACATATTTTACCCTTTTAGTTTTAATTCAATACACAAAACCCTAGCCCACCATGTTTTTTTTTCACTCACAGCCGTTCTCCCCCTTTCTCTTCATCTCTCTCTAACTCTCTCTTTCTCTCTATATCACGTTACAACTTTCCCTCTCTCTTCATCTCTCTCTCTCTCTCTCTCTCTCTCTCTCTCTCTCTCTCTCTCTCTCTCTCTCTCTCTCTCTCTCTCTCTCTCTCTCTCTCTCTCTCTCTCTCTCTCTCTCTCTCTCTCTCTCTCTCTCTCTCTCTCTCTCTCTCTCTCTCTCTCTCTCTCTCTCTCTCTCTCTCTCTCTCTCTCTCTCTCTCTCTCTCTCTCTCTCTCTCTCTCTCTCTCTCTCTCTCTCGGATCTCTCCAAATCCTCCGCGGCCGGATCTCCTTCCCCACCGCCTTGCGCCGCTTGCCACTGTTCCCCACCGCTGTTCCGACACCGCGTTCCGCTGTTCCGCCACAGCCGCACGCCGGCCGTCGTTGCTCCTCCCACCATTTTGAACTCTATATTAAAACATCTACTTCCGATTGAAATGATTTCTACGTTATTGTTTTAGTTTCGTCTTTTTTTTTTTGTTGGGGGAGGGCTCAAACCAAATCTACTATTTCTTATAAAAAAAACCAGATCTACTATGTTTTTGAAGATCTGTGAACAATTCATATTAAAATATTTTTTTTGGGATTAATTTGATTTTTTTATTTTGTTTGATTCTTATCTTTTTCATTTTTCTTATAAATCATATGTAATTTATTTTTTGTATTTATTTGAAGATAATTCAAAATGTCTCAACTATGAGATATGTGAACAATTAATATTAAAATCTTTGTTTTTTAATTAATTTGATTTTTATTTTGTTTGATTGTTATCTTTTTCATTTTTACTATAAATCATATGTAATTTATTTTTTTGTATTTATTTGAAGATGATTCAAAATGCCTCAAGTGTTAGAGTTCTGTTTGTCTGTAGTAGAAATTTAACCAGTAGTGGTTACTTACATGGGTGATTTGAGTCTGGTGAATATATAGTTATATTTAGTTATATACAGTCATATATAGTCAGTCATATGTAGTAATGTATAGTCATGAATACATATAACTTTACATGACTGTAATACTTGTAGTACACTATAGTCATTTGTAGTCGATTTTAGTACAGTAAATTTATCACACAAAAAAAATCATGTTTATTTTTTTATTTTTCATGTAATCTAACTCACATGTTCCATTTTTTTCTTTAACTCGTATTTTTTTTATCGCAGGTTTTGCTTTTATTATAATTTTATGATACGCAGAGAATAAGATGCGGTGAAGTGCCTTGTGAAGTTGGATTCATGCTAAAGTAGTCTAGACTTTATGTCACTATATATAACTATAGATAATTGTAGATAATTATAGTCATATGTACGCTATAAGTTTTTTAATGTACAGTAATGCTTGTTCCTGTCTGAAGAACAGATGCATGTGATTGTGTTTTGTTTTTTTTTTTTGTTAGTTGATTTATAATATTAAGATCAAATTGTGAATTTTGTTGGTGTAGATGAATTTTGGGGTAAAAAAACAGTACACGATTATATATAACTATACATGACTATTGACAGTGTAGTCATGTGTAGTATGCTTTCAGTACAGTAATTTATCCAAAATTTGAATTAATAAAAAAAATTAAAAAATTAAAAAAATTAATAAATTAAAAAAAAATCGAAATATTAAAAAACAATTTATAAAAAAAATAAAATAATAATAAAAAAATAGTACAATATATATACATAAATAAAAAAATATTAAATTAAAAATCATGATATATGCAATACAAAAATACAAAATGCAGGTCCAAAATGATAAATGCAGTTGGTAAAAATGCTGAATGAAGTTGGGCGAAAATTGCACACAAAGGCACAATAGTACTTTTGTCTCTCCAGGAGTATCTCAAAGGAAGATTTTTAGGGGTGGACCTATTCCTATATATTTTCAATTTGAGGGTGTATATATAATGGACCCTTAATTTTATAAATAAATTAAACTGATTATCTATTTATTTATATTACTCGTACTTCTAATCTTACATATTGTAGTAATTACTGATTGGCATAGATAAAATTATGAATTTCATTTACTATTTTTTATTAGTAAACACAGATACTCAAAATTAAACGAAGAGTAAAAAAATTCTTTAACTGAAGAAATTTGATACTAACTAATTCAATGAAGAGTTTTTTTTAATTATATTTTAGATAACGATTATGTTAAGATAATTAAAACTTATTTTAAAATGTCATGTTGGTATTTTTTTCCTTAATTCTATTGTACATTCATCTAGATTTTTGGTTACATAAATTGACCTTCTTAGTTTAAACTTGTCCATGCTTATATTTAGCAATAGTTAATAATATAATTATTTAATGTCATAAGTTAATATTAATTTGTAATAATTAAAAATCAGTTTATTTACTCAATTGTCCTTTAAAGTTTGAATTTGTCAAAGGGTATTTTTGTCTCTTCAAAAAATGGAACAAACCACCGTAGGATTCGTCCTTTTATAAGTAGTATAGGTATAGATAATTTCTATGTTGTGCAAGTGAGACAAATGTTGTTGCAATCTGAGAAGCCCCAGAATCATTATTTTTTTTTTCATAACAAAATAAAATATATAATATAATAGGTATGAACCTAAAAATGAAAGATGCCATCAGAAAATCTTGTACCCATAGTTGTGTTATATGCAATTTAATTTAGTTATGTTATATGCAGTTGATATACAAAAAAACACATTAACATTAAAAAGAAAAAAATAATGCTAATATAAAAAACAGGAGACTCATGAATCAGAGTCTTGAACATAGCTAATTCTCTACATGAATTCAAGGGCGGAACCAAGATCAAAATGTAGGGGGGGCTAACTAAACTTTTAGGTGCACAAAACATTGCAAAAAATAAGTTTATATAACTTATTTTTAATTACAATATCATATATATATTACATATATCATATTTTAATCATCACAAAAAATTCTGAAGTAATTCAAATTTTTCTAATAATATACTGCCCTTAATATTTCGGAGATTCATGGAACGATCTCATCTTTTTTTTAAGGCGTTAGATAAAAAAAATTCAAAAATAAGTAATATTCATAATTTTTTTTAAAATAATAAAAGTTTTAACCATCTTATTTTATATTAAATATGCTATATTTATCTATAATTTATATAAGATTTTGGAGAAAAAACAAAAAATTTAATAGGTCTTCATAAATATTTAAAAAAAACTTTGAGGGGGCCAAAAGTAATTTTCAAAAAATTTAGTACCAAATATCTAATTTTTTTTTCTTGGGGTGTCAATGGCCCCCCCATGCCCCTATTAAGGTCCGCCACTGCATGAATTCAATTCACTTTGAGTGGTGCAGGTTTTCGATGATTGTTTCAATTGATGGCCGATCATTCACATTTTCCTTAGTGCAATCTATTCCGAGGAAAGTCATGAATATAGTTACTTCTCTACATGTATTCACTTCACTTTGGGTGGTGCATGTTTTCGATGATTCTTTCGATCGATGGCCGAGCATTCAAATTTTTTGGTGCAATGTATTATGATGTTAGTGATTTTATTGTGTTGTTATCGTCACAACTCGATTTCATCAGGGTGTTATGAACCGGATGCCCCTGGCGTTCTTTTTCAACTCTCACTTGAATGGATTTATGAGGATTCAAATTTCCCGAAGAGTAGTGATCTTTCTTATCCTCTCTACCATTAAGAGTATTATTATTTATATTTCCTCATCTGTTTAGAGTTGCACACGTATCCCGTTCTATGAAGTTGTTCTGTTTCATTGTTATTTAAATAAGTATGACTCCATAGTTGTATATATATGTCGGACCTTTTCAAATTACCAATTCATGTCCAAATAAAGTAATATCACCTTTTTCATTATCATAAAGAAAATAACATTCATAAATAAATAAAATTTAACTCTATTGGCGCCAGATATCCGACTATTGAAGATCGAGGAAATCCGCCGAGTTTTGGAATTAAAAGATTGGCAAAAATTTATTTTCCATATTTATTTTGGAATTTATTAGAGTCCTATTCTTATAATACTTCTATTAGGACTTAGATTTACTTCCATGTATTTTAGTCATATCTTTTGTACTTATCTAGAATAGAACAAGAAATCAAGTAGGATTCTATTACCTAGTTAAATACATTTCTTGGGGTTCAAGTTAGGTCTTAGGGCTTATTTTCGTGGCTATATAAGCCTCCAAGACAGACAAAAACCGTGTGCATTTATTGGAAGAAAAACCACTTCATAGCATCGAAGGTTTGCAAAGGCGTTCTGTAGAGCAGGACTGTGCCATCACTGGTTGTGCCAACATATACAGATCTGCTGTATAGATCTGAAGGGAGATCAGCCGCGTTTCTGAAGGGAGTTCAGGCTTGAAGAAAGTTCAAGGCACGCGAAGTGGAGCTGATGTAGAGAAACACGGAGTTCGAGTTGTGTAAAAGAACGGCGTAAAAATTAAAGAGGGAGTCTTTATTATTTTTAATAAGTCCTATTAATGTACACTGTAAATCTTAACTAGTCAAATTGTGTTTGCTGGTCCATACACTGTAAATATGAACTAGTGAAATCGTGTTTGCAGGTCCACGTGGATGTAGGGCACATTACTACACCACAAATTGCCATCCATAGCGTTTGAAAAACGCTATTATAGGCTATCATAGCGTTTTTACAAACGCTATGTCTGCCGGAGCTATAATAGATACATGGTTTTCCATACCGGTTTCGAAACGCTATCTTATCCTCACGTTTTATAACGCTTTATAAATGCTACCTTATATCCACATTTCATAGCGTTTTACATTTGCTAATATTCCGTCTTTTATAGCATTTTACAATTCCTGTCTTATGCTATGTCATAGCATTTGTCTTGCGCTATGTTACCAATAAATATTATTAATGTTTCTTTTCTGCCAATAATTATATATTTATAAATGTCATTTTATGTTCATTTGCAATGATTATCCGTATGTAATAAAATGTTAAATTGGATTCTTCACATAATTAGAATCAATATTGGATGATATTTTTATAAAACTCAAAATATATGTATGACAAGAAGAATGATGCATAAAATTCTATTAAGATAACAAAAAACAGTATAATGTTTACAACATTTAATTTCTCTAGTCGATACAATTGACCAGTTTAAAAAAGTTTTAAACTTGAAGTCAGATATAGCACTAATTCAGTTCATCCAATTGAGGATGCTAAACAACTTCAACTCATCCAATTGAGACTGCCACCTTATTTCCATCCCTCAACTTTTCATTATCTGTTAAGAAAAATAAAGAGTCTTAGTGCAAACAACCTCAACAATTCTTCATAAGTCATCATTTGCTACCTACCTATACAATTAATAATAGTAAAGTATAGCATAAAAATAGTTATACATTATTATAACTCAACAAGAATAAATCTTAGACAAATAATAAAGACATTGTTCAAAATAAAAATGTATTAGTTAGATGCAAAGAAAAATGTATTAGTTTCTACTCAGTCAAATCTGAACCAATTAACATTTTTTGTCATCAAGAGTATTTTTTGTAAAGGGTATCTTTCTAATATAAAAGAGCAAACCGACTATCAATAGAATTGCTCAATGTCTAATGTTTGTCGGAAGGTAATTGAGAATAATATAGCACCAATACGTTACCAACAAAAGAACGTGAGTGGGAAATAGACTCACCTCATTTTTGCAATATGTTATCAAAGTCCACTGAGATCACATACTTTGTGCAACTGATTGATAATTTCACTTTGCAGAAGAAAAACAATTTCACCATTCTCTACATGTAAGACTGCAGCCTGCATTAACATAGCATATAAAAATATTAAACAGTTTGATTCAATAATACTCAAAAGAGGAATAGTATTTAAAAGTAAGATATTCTACTCAAGTTTAATTATTTAGTCACAAGTCTCAAGTAAAATTACATAAAAAAAGTCAGTTACATCGCATAAGAACAATGTACGAGCGACAAGATTATCCATACAAAAAATTCATTCCCAAATGCATCATAATCCAACATAGCATTACCTTCGAAAATTCAGAAGTCGTCTTTCTCTATTACATCTAAATACCACGACAGCAAAAGGGGATCCACTTCTGTAAACGACCAAATCTAAACATCTAAAACACCATCACAACTAAAAAAGATACACTATTGTAAATGAGATTCTCTTAGCATCACACTTAATTGAAGAAATTAAATTCCTTAATTTTAGAGAACTTTTGATGTCAAACCCAGTGAGCCTTTGTATATAACCGTCCATCATGGTCCTTAGATTGTTGATCTCGAAAACAGTTTTTTACCAAAACAATCCCACTTAATTGGTACACATAACATGCAAAGGTTAAAGCATTCTACACTTTTCAGAAAGTAGCCAAACTTGACATGATTCTTGATTTGGCCTTGATTGTATTCGTACAAATTCAAATGTATGAATTATGAATCGTCACACTTCGTGTAGTGCACGTGCCTTAACTCCTTAGAGCAAAAGCGATGTACTCTCTGTATCATGAATGCACTGATATTCTTACGGTATGAAATCATTTCTTCAAATATGGTATAATAAATATCCATATAATTCAACAACCAAGAAACAAACAATACTTAGGAGCAAAACAATAGGTATCTCTACATCGATTAAAATTTAGGTTAAATAATGCAATCTCTCATTTGAAACAACACAATTTCAGTTTCAAGAACATAGATATAAATACATGAGATTACTAGGTCAATTTAAACTTTTTATTTGCTCTCAAACTAAAACTAGAAAGAAAAAAAAGAGTAATCGTACAAAATTATTTAGCTACAAGTAAATCCAAAACATTCAAATTAGAGGGATAAAAGATCATATATCAATGTTTTTCTTATATGAACAAATGGTTGTAAATCAATTCTAAAACCATGAATAGACATACAACTATTGTTAAAAGAAAAAAGAAAAAAAAAAGACATAAACCACATATACAGAGCCCATATGCGAAAATTATAGAAACAAAGATGGGTGGAGATAAGATTGGGATTGGAGGATACCTTGCAGTTTGCATCTAATCATGGTTTAATTAAACACATGAATTTGTGTCTTTGTATAATAAACCCTCATCAATTATTCTCTGTCGCATTTTCGGACCAGTGCTCTCCGTCTTCGTTGAATGATGGGTTAGGGTTCTTTTTTTCCCCCAAATTTGTTCTGGCAGAATGTGTTTTTTTTTTTAATTCGTTTTTATACTTTGAAAAAGGCGGAGTGTTTGTCTAAACAAGCGCAACAATAAAAATATCAGCGTGTTGGAATTATAATCTATTATAGCGTTTGTTTATAACACTAATAAATTAATATAGAGAAAAAAAACAGTTATAGCATTAGTAGTAAAAACGCTATGCTTATATGCTATGAGAAACCACTTTTGTTGTATTTGTGTCTGAACCACATTAAATTCTTGTGTTCATTTACTTACTTTCAGTAGTTTATAACTACGTGATCACAAGAATTATAGTTTTAATTGAATATTGTTTCAACACGTAATTGTTACAACTTAGGTTAATAGATTTCTATAGGCATATAAAACCACAATTGGCATCAAGAGTCTCTCACTAGATATACATAGTGTGTGATTCTGGGAATTTGATTTATTTGCCATTTATCTTCCATAGGAACTATGAATGCTCATATGGAAGGCGGTTCCACGACTCGCCCACCACTGCTTACTAGAACCAATTACTCTTATTGGAAGACCAAGATGAAGATGTTCATCAAGTCAATGGATGAAGATGCATGGCGCACAGTTCTGACTGGCTGGAAACGATCTGTTGCCACAGATGAAAAAGAAATTCAAACTGAGAAACATGAAAAAGACTGGAGCAAAACTGAGTAGATTGCTGCAAAATGAATTCCAAAGCATTGAATGCCATATTCAATGGAATTGATATCAATCAATTAAAAATCATCTCAGCATGTGAGTGTGCCAAAGAAGCATGGGAAAAATTACAAACAACTTTTGAGGGGACAACCTCTGTTTGATTATCAAAACTTTAGATGCTCGCTACTCGCTTTGAGGATCTTCGAGTGGAAGAGAATGCAACCGTAAGCGATTTTAATTCGAAACTATGTGATATATCGAATGAAGCTTATGGACTTGGTGAAACCTATCCTGAAGTCAAGCTTGTTTGTAAAGTATTGAGATCAATGCCAGACCAATTCGCATACAAGGTCACAGATATTGAGGAAGCAAGTGATGTGGACTCATTGCGACTTGAAGATCTGATCGGAAATTTGCAGACATTTGAGAACAAGTTGAACATCAGCAAAATGGATAAAGAAAGAAAAATTGCTCTACAAACAGTCGTTGTGACAACTTCATCAGTGCCTCCAGTTCCCATGACAACACTCGAAGTCAAGCTAACAAAATCCATGTCTCTAATAGCTAAAAACTTCGGAAAACTCGTGAATATGAATGGACATCCTACAAGTTTTGAAAGAAAACCCATAAGTCATACAAATAAGCAAGAAGTGAGGAAGGGGATTCGATGTAGAGAATTTCGCGGCTACGGTCATATTCAAGCTGAATGTGCAAACACACTAAAGAAGCTCGCGGCTACGGTCATATATATATAAATGTATAAAATATATAAAAATATAAATTCAAAAACAAAAAAGCTAATTTCATTATAAATGGTACAAAGCTTAGCTCGAAGCTCATGCCAAAACGAAACTAAGAATGCTTAGCACAAGCTTATTCCATTAGGAGAGGAACAACGCTTAGCTCGAAACTGATGCCAAAAGGAAAGGAAGAATGCTTAGCTCGAATCTAATGCCAAAAGAAACGTACAAATGCTTAGCACAAGAAAATTCCATAAGGAGAGGGATAATGCTTAGCTCGAAGCTAATGCCAAATTCAATGTAAGAATACTTAGCTCGAAGCTAATGCCAAAAGGAAAGTAAGAATGTTTAGAACAAGCTAAGTCCATAAGAAGAGGAATAATGCTTAGCCCGAAGCTAATGCCAAAAGGAAAGTAAGAATTCTTAACACAAGCAAATTCCACAAGGAGAGGAATAATGCTTAGCTCGAACCTAATAGCAAAAGGAAAGTAAGAATGCTTATCTAAAAGCTAATGTCAAACGGAAAGTAATAATGCATAGCACAAGCTAACTCCACAAGAAGATGAATAATGTTTGCAGGGGAACAATGGTGAGCTCCAAGCTAATTCTTAGGAAAAGAAAATTCCATAAGGAGAGGAATAATGATAAGCTCGAAGCTAATGCCAAAAGGAAATTGAAAATGCTTAGCACAAGCTAATTTACTAAGGAGAAGAATAATGCTTAGCCCAAAGCTAATGACAAAACGATAGAAATAATGCTTAGCTCGAAGCTAATGCTGAAAGGAAATTAAAAATGCTTAGCTCAATCAAAGCTAATGCCAAAAGGAAATAAGCTAATTTCGTAAGGAGAGGAAGAATGCTTAGCTCGAAGCTAATGCCAAAAGGAAAGTGAGAATGCTTAGCACAAGCTAATGCCAAAAGGAAATTAATTATGTATAGCTCGAAACTTATGCCAAAAGGAAAGTAAGAATGAATGGCAAAATCTAATTCTGCAAAATCTAGTTCCGTAACAAGAGGGAGAATGCTTATCTCGAAGCTAATGCAAAAATGAATGTAAGTATACTTAGCACAAGATAATTCCATAAGGAGAGAAACAATGCTTAGCTCAAAGCTAATGCCAATACGAATGTTATAATGCTTATCTCGAAGCTAATGGCAAAAGGAAAGTAAGAATGCTTAATGCCAAACAGAAAGTAAGAATGCTTAGCACAATATTATACCATAAGAAAATAAAATAAAATCAAAATCAAAATTAAAGACAAAATCAAAATGAAAAAATCAAAAAATCAAAATCAAAATAGAAAAAACGAAAAAAGAAATAAAAAAAAAAATAATAAATGCATAAAATAAATAAATATATTAAAAAAAAAAAAGCTAATACCATAAGAAAAGGTATAATGGTTAGCTCGAAGATAATGCCAAAACGAAAGTATGAATACTTAGCACAAGCTAATTCCATTAGAAGAGGAACGATGCTTAGCTCGAAGCTATTACCAAAAGGAATGTAAGAATGCTTAGCTCGAAGCTAAAGCCGAAACGAAAGTACAAATGCTTACCACAAAAAAATTCCATAAGGAGAGGGATAATGCTTAGCCCGAAGCTAATGCTAAAAGGAAAGTAAGAAGTCTTAGCACAAGATAATTCCATAAGGAGAGGAATAATGCTTAGCTCGAAGCTAATGCCAAAAAGGAAAGTAAGAATGTTTTGCAAAAGCTAATTCCATAAGGAGAGGACTAATGCTTAACTCGAAGCTAATGCCAAATGGAGAGTAAGAATACTTTGCATAAGCTAATTCCATGGAAAGTAATAATGCTTAGCTCGAAATTAAAGCCAAAAGAAAAGTAAGAATGCTTGGCATAAGCGAATTCCGTAAGGAGAGGAACAATGCTTAGCTCAAAGCTAATGCCAATAGGAAAGTAGTAATACGTAGCTCGAAACTAATGGCAAAAGGAAAGTTAGAATAGTTAGTTCGAAGCTAATGCCAAACCGAAAGTAAGAATGCTTAGCACAATCTAATTGCATAAGAAAATAAAATAAAAATAATAATAACTATCAAAATCAAAATTAAAATTAAAATTAAAATTAAAAATAAAATTAAAATTAAAAAAAGTTAAAATAAATAAATAAATATATAAATAAATAATAAAAAAAAAGCTAATTCCATTGGAAAAGGTTTAATGCTTAGGTCGAAGCTCATGCCAAAACGAAAGTAAGAATGCTTAGCACAAGCTAAGCATTCCATAAGGAGATGAACAAGTTAATTCCATACGAAGAAGAATAATGCTTAACTCGAAGCTATTGCCAAAAGGAAAGTAACACTGCTTTTCACAAGCTAATTCCATAATAAGAGGGATAATGCTTAGCTCGAAGCTAATGCCAAAAGGAAAGTAAGAATGCTTAGCACAAGCTAATTCCATAAAAAAGAGGAATAATGCTTGAGGAATAACAATGCTTAGCTCGAAGCTAATGCCAAAAAGAAAAATAATGCTTAGCTCAAAGCTAATGCCAAAACAAAATTAAGCATGCTTAGCACAAGCGAATTTCATAAGGAGAAGAATAATGTTTAGCTAAAAGCTAATGCCAAAATAATGCATAGCTCGAAGCTAATGCCAAAAGGAAATTAAGAATGCTTAGCTCAATCAAAGCTAATGCCAAAATGAAATAAGACTGCTTAGCACAAGCTAATTTCGTTAGGAGAGGAAGAATGCTTAGCTCGAAGCTAATGCCAAAAGGAAAGTGAAAATGCTTAGAACAAGGTAATTCCATAAGAAGATGAACAATGCTTTGCTCAAAGCTAATGCCAAAAGGAAAGTTATAATGCTTAGCTTGACACTAATGCCAAAAAGAAAGTAATAATGCTTGGGCCAAAGCTAATACCGAAACAAGAGGATGAATGCTTAGCTCGAAGCTAATGCCAAAAGGAAAGTAAAAATGCTTTGCACAAGATAATTCCATGAGGAGAGGAACAATGCTTAGCTCAAAGCTAATGCATTTAGGAAAGTAAAAATGCTTAGCTCGAAGCAAATGGCAAAAGGAAAGATAGAATGCTTAGCTCGAAGCTAATGCCAAACAGAAAGTAAGAATGCTCAGCACAATCTAATTCCATAAGAAAATAAAATAAAAATAAAAATAAAAATAAAAATAAAAAAAATAAGAATGGCTTAGCATAATCTAATTCCATAAGAAAAAAAAATAAATTAATAAATGCATAAAATAAATAAATATATAAATAAATAATAAAAAAAAGCTAATTCCATAAGAAAAGGTATAATGCTTAGCTCAAAGCTAATGCCAAAACGAAAGTATGAATGCTTAGCACAAGGTAATTCCATAAGGAGAGGAACAATGCTTAGCTCAAAGCTAACGCCACTAGAAAAATAATAATGCTTAGCTTGAAGCTAATGCCAAAACGAAAGTAATAATGTTTAACTCGAAGCTAATGGCAAAAGGAAAGTAATAATGCTTAGCTCGAAGCTAATTGTACAAGGAAAGTATGAATGGTTACCTTGAAGCTAATGCCAAACGGAAAATAAGAATGCTTAGCACAATCTAATTCCATAAGAAAATAAAATAAAAATGAAAATCAAAATTAAAATTAAAATTAAAATTAAAAAAAATTATAAAATTAAAAAAAAAAGTTATAAAAGGAAAGTAAAAATGCTTAGAACAAGGGAATTCCATAAGGAGAGGAATAATGATTAGGTCAAAGCTAATGCCGAAATGATAGAAATAATGCTTAGCTAGAAGCTCATTCCAAGAGGGAATTAAGAATGCTTAGCTCAAACAAAGCTAATGTCAAAAGAAAATAAGAATTGTTTGCACGGGGTAATTCCAAAATGAGACGATGAATGCATGGCTCGAAGCTGATGCCAAAAGGAAGGTAAGAATGCTTAGCACAAGCTAACTCCATAAGGAGCGGAACAATACTTAGCTTTAAGCTAATGCCAAAAAGGAAATAGGAATGCTTAGCAAAAAACTAATGTAAAAGGGAAAGTAACAATGTTCAGCACAAGCAAATTCCATAAGGAGAGGAATAATGATTAGCTCGAAGCTAATGCCGAAAGGAAAGTAAAAATGCAGAGCACAAGCCAATTCCATAAGGATTGGAATAATGCTTAGCTCGAAGCTAATGCCATACGGAAAGTAAAAATGCTTAGTTCAAAGTTAATGCCAAAAGGAAAGTAAGAATGCTTAGTACAAGGAAATTCCATAAGGAGCGGAATAATGCTTAGCTTGAAGCTAATGCAAAAAGGGAAGTAAGAATTCTTAGCACAAGCAAATTCCATAAGGAGATAAATAATGCTTAGCTCGAAGCTAATACCAAAAAGAAAGTAAGAATGCTTATCTAAAAGCAAATGTCAAACGAAAAGTAAGAATGCTAGCACAAGCTAATTCCATAAGAAAAGGAATAATTCTTGGAGAGGAATAATGCTTAGCTCGAATCTAATGCCAAAAAGAAAGTAAGAATACTTAGCACAAATCTAATGCGAAAAGGAAAGTAAGAATGCTTAACACAAGCAAATTTCATAAAGAGAGGAATTATGCTTAGGTCAAAGCTTATGCCAAAAGGATATTTAAAATGCACAGCTCAAGGAAATTCCATAACGAGAGGAATAATGCTTAGCTCGAAGCTAATGCCAAATGAAAGTAAGAATACTTAGCAGAAAGCTAATGCCAAAAGGAAAGTAAGAATTCTTAGCACAAGTTAATTCCATAAGTAGAAGAATAATGCTTAGCTCGAAGAAAATGAAAAAAACAAAAGTAACCATGCTTAGCACAAGCAAATTCCATAAGAAGAGTATTAATTCTTAGCTCGAAGCTATGCCCAAATGAAAGAATTCTTAGCTCGAAGGTAATGACAAAAGGAAAGCAAGAATGGTTAACACAAGCTAATTCTGTAAGAAGAAAAATAATGCTTAGCACGAAGCAAATGCCAAAAGAAAAGTAAGAACGCTTAGGACAAGAAAATTCCATAAGGAAAGGAATAATTCTTAGCTCGAAGCTAATGCCAAAAATAAAGTAAAAATTCTTAGCGCAAGCTAATTCCATAAGGAGAAGTAATGCTTAGCTCAAATGCCGAAAGGATAGAAATAATGCTTAGCACGAACCTAATGCCAAAAGAAAAGTAAAAATGCTTAGCTCGAAACTAATGCCAAAAGAAAATAACATTGCTTAGCACAAGCGAATTACATAAGGAGAGGAATATTGCTTGTCGCAAAGCTAATGCCAAAAATAGAAATAATGCTTAGCTCAAAGCGAATGCCAAAAGAAAATTAAGAATGCTTAGGTCAATAAAAGCTAATTCTAAAAGGAATGTAAGAATGCTTAGCACAAACTTATTATTCCATAACTATAGGAAGAATGCTTAGCTCGAATCTAATGCCAAAAGAAAGGTAAGATTGTTTAACCCAAGCTCATTCCATAAGGAGACGAATATTGTTTAGCTCAACGCTAATCCCAAGAGGATAGAAATAATGCCAAAAGGAAAGTAAGAATGCCAAAAGGAAGAATATTACAAGCTAATTGCATAAGAAAAAAAAAACTAAAAATAAAATCAAAATAAAACAAATAAAACAGATTAAAAAATAAAAATATATAAAATAAATAAATATATAAAATAAATAATATAAAAAAGTTAATTCCATCAGAAGAGGAAGAATGCTTAGCTCGAAGTTGATGCCAAAAAGAAAGTAAGAAGCTTAGCACAAGCTAATTCCATAAGAAGAGGAACAATGCTTAGCTCGAAGCTACTGCTAAACGGAAATAAGAATGCTTAGTTAGCATAAGCTAATTCCACAAGAAAAAATAATAAATAAAAAACAAATAAAAATAAAAATAAACATAAAAATAAAAATAAAAATAAATGTAAAAAATAAATTAAAATAAAAGTAAAATAAAAAATAAATAAACAAAAAACTTAAATTAAAAATATATAAGATAAATGAATATATAAATAAATAATTAAAAAAAAAACTAGTTCCATAAGAAGAGGAATAATGCTTAGCTCGAAGCTAATGCCAAAAGAAAAGTAAGAATGCTTAGCACAAGCTAATTCCATAAGGAGATGAGCAATGCTTTACTCAAAGCTAATGCCGGAAGGATAGAAACAATGCTTAGCTCGAAGCTTAATGCCAAAAGAAAATTAAGAATGCTTAGCTCAATCAAAGCTAATGCCAAAAGGAAAGTAAAAATGCTTAGCAAAAGCAAATTCCATATGGAGAGGAAGAGTGCTTAGCTCGAAGCTAATGCCAAAAGGAAAGTAAGAATGGTTGACAAGCTAATTCCATTGGAACATGAACATTGCTTAGCTGAAAGCTAATGCCAATAGGAAAATAATAATGGTTAGCTCGAAACAAATGCCAAAAGAAAAGTAAGAATGCTTGGCAAAAGCTAATTCCGTAAGGAGCGGAACAATGCTTTGCTCGAAGCTAATGCCAAAAGGAAAGTAAGATTGCTTTCCACAAGCTAATTCCATAAGGAGAGGAATAATGCATAGCTAGAAGCTTAATGCCTAAAGGAGAGTAAGAATGCTTAGCACAAGCAAATTCCATAAGGAGAGGAATAATGCTTAGCACGAAGCTAATGCCAAAAAGAAATCAAGAATGCTTAGCTCGAAGCTAATGTCATCAGGAAAGTAAGAATACTTTGTACAAACTAATTCCATAAGAAGAGGAATAATGCTTATCTTGATTCTAATGCCAAAAGCAAGAATGCTTAGCACATGCTAATTCCATAAGAAAAAAAAAATAATAAAAAAAATAAAAGATTAAAAATAAAAAATATATAAAATAAATAAATATATAAATAAATAAATAAATAAATAAAAATTCATTCCATAAGAAGAGGAATAATGTTTAGCTCGAAGCTAATGCCAAAAGGAAAGTAAAAATGCTTAGCACAAGCTAATTCCATAAGGAGAGGAACAAAGCTTAGGTCGAAGCTAATGCTACAAGGAAATAAGAATGCTTAGCATAAGCTAATTCCATAACAAAAAATAAAAGTAAAATAAAATAAAATAATAATAATAATAATAATAATAATAATAATAATAATAAAAAAAAACAAATAAAAACAAAAGAAAATAAATCAAATAAAAAATTAAAAAAAAAATATATAAGATAAATAAATATATAAGCAAACAATGAAAAAAAGTTAATTCCACAAGAAGATGAATAATGCTTAACTCGAAGCTAATGCCAAAAGAAAAGTAAGAATGCTTTTCACGAGCTCATTCCGTAAGGAGAGGAACAATGGTTAGTTCAAAGATAATGCCGGAAGGATAGAAATAATACTTAGCTCGATGCTAATGCCAAAAGAAAATTAAGATTTATTAGCTCAATCAAAGCTAATGCCAAAAGGAAAGTAAGAATACTTAGCAAAAGCAAATTCCATAAGAACACAAACAATGCTTAGGTCAAAGCTAATGCCAAAAGGAAAGTAAGAATGCTTAGCTCGAAGCTAATGCGAAAAGGAAAGTATGAATGCTTGAGATGCCCCCTTCTAACTAACGTGCTGGAAGGGGGCGTGTGATTTACTTGCCACATTTCCTTTTTTTTTCTTTGTTATACGCTTCTTCTCTTTTTTTTTTCTCTTTTTTTTCCCTTTTTCTTTTCTCTCTTTCACATGTCAAATTTATTTATTATTTATTTCCTTTTTCTTTTGTATTTATTTTTGTATTATATCATTATTTTATTTTATTTCATTTATTTAATTACATAATTTAATATCACATAAATTCAATAAAATCAACATAAAGACTTTTATTTTTTTTTTCATTTCTTTTATTTTATTATTTCCTTTTAAATTATATCTTTATTCGTAATTTTATTATTATTATTTTACTTTGTTTCTTTATTTGGTTTTATTTTATTTTTTAATATAATTTCTTTTATAATTTAAAAAATTAGAAAAAACAACAAATACGATTATGTTAATTTTTATTATAAATTTGAAATAACAACATAATTTTAATAAAACCAAACACTTAATTTGTAAATAAAAATTCAAGTTAAATCATTACATATTTCCATTGTGTCTTGCCCACACATGAGCTATTAACTCACGGTGAAGGTTACTATTTACTTCAACCCATCGCATTGTGTGACGACGTCTCATATAATCACTTATGGATATGCCACTTGTTCTTGGGTTTAGATCTTATTCCTCATTTATATCATAACTGTTGGCACGAGCTCTGCGAGATGTGGCTGGGTTGTTGTCATCTTCATCTGACTCAGCATTAGAGTATTCATCTCGTTCGTCTTCCACAATAATATTATGGAGTACGATACATGTCATCATAATATTTCTTAGGTCCTTCGGATCCCACCCTCTTCCAGGCTGCTTCACTATAGCAAATCGGGCTTGAAGAATTCCAAGAGTTCGTTCATTATCCTTGCGGTATGTTTCTTGCATTTTTAGAACAATTGTTCTTGATGTATTCTCGGCTGCTTAATGGATTGAATTAACTTACCCAATTTTGGGTATATGCCATCAGCAAGATAGTATGCCATGTAGTGATATTTTTCATTTACCTGATAGTGAACTCTTGGGGAAATTCCCTGAACAAGGTTGTCAAACAAGGGTGAACGACCCAAGACAGTGATATTGCTTTGTGAACCAGGTACGCCAAAGAATGCATGCCATATCCAAGTGTCAGATGAAGCCACTGCTTCGAGACTAATTGTGGGTTTATGTTTTCTCCCCGAGCTTCCCTCCCATGCAGGTGGACAATTTTTCCATGTCCAATGCATATAGTCTATTGAACCGATCATTCCAGGGAACCCGCGTTGTTCCGCTTTGTCAAGTAGCCTTGTCATATCTGCGTTTGCTGGAGAACAAAGGTACTCATCTTTATACAACCGCAAAATTGTTTGGCGAAATTCGCGCAAGGTCTCAGTTGCGGTCGTCTTTGCCATATGGAAAGTTTCGTCAATTGAATCAGCGGAGTATGCGTAAGCCAACATTCGCATAGCAACTGTAACCTTTTGGAGTGATGAGAATCCTAATTTGTGGAACTATCAAGTTTTCTTTGAAAATATGAATTCGAGCTCTCGCAATCCTCAACCAAACGTAATAGTAAATGATGCTTCTTTCGGAACCGGCGTCTGAAATCATCTGCATCGAAAACAGGGTTGTCAAAAAAGTAATCATTCATGGGTTGTTGGTGTTTACCTTTCGGTCGCGAGGTTTATATTTGCGTCCAGAAATAGAGCCACCGTATACAACCTCTTGATTAACGGCTGCTTCATAGTGTAGACGAGCAAGTGTATCTGCTTCGTTGTCTTCATCAAGTATTTGCTCATTATACGCAACCCAATCGAATTGATTAGAACTCGAACCATAATTCATTATTGAAATATTTTGCTCGTAAATTGATTAAATGGATATATTGATGATGAAATATTTTATTGATTGAAACACATTTAAATAGGGAAGACAAACCATAAATAAAATATGGAGAACAAATCGCTATGTGACACATCATATTAATTATCATGTTTCTTTTTCCTTATTTTTTTGTTCAAAGGTATTTTCTCTCACCACATGTTTTGTCTCCCATATTGCAGACAACATCTACAGGACTTAATTGAGAGATGGTGTTGATAACTAGGGGTGAGTTCGGGACGGGATTTCGGGAATTCGGGATTTTCGGGATCGGGATTTCGGGATTCGGGATAGAAATTTTAAATCCCAATCCCGTCCCATAATATTAAATCCCGGTAATATCGGTATCCCTAAATATTTCGGGAATTCGGGATTGGGATCGGGAATCCCATATTTTGCCTAAAAACTAAGAAATATTGTTTTTTTTTCCATTAGTATTATTTTATACATTAAACCAACTTGAATATATTATATACATACTATTATTATTGCACTATTTATTTTTACCACAAAACTTGGAACAAATGAAATTTGAAAAATTTAAAAATAAGTTGAAACGATATATTATATTGTTATTTCTCATCTCCTTGACAAATATATATATATATATATATATATATATATATATATATATATATATATATATATATATATATATATATATATATGTGTGTGTGTGTGTGTGTGTGTTTATTAGTTTTTTTTTTCTTTTTTCCTAATTCGGGATTAAAATATCCCGATTGGGATTGAACCAATTCCCGAATCCCGATCCCGTATTTGTTCCTAATCCCGATCCCGAATTCCCGAAGTTTTAATCCCAAATAGTAAAATTCTAATCGGGACGGGACGGGATCCCGAATCCCGATCCCAAAGTCCCAGCCCTATTGATAACGACCATACGAACTTCATAGTGACTATACAAACTTTTGAATTGAAATTTTACTTTTTTCTTTTGTAGATTTTACTTTTGCCTTTTCGGATTTACCCTGACCTTACATATTTTACTTGTGCCCTTTCAAATTTTACTTTTGCCTTTTCGAAATTACCCTGACCTATCATATTTTAGTTGTGTCCTTTCAATTTTTACTTTGCCCTTTCAAAATTTTACATTGTCTTCTACACTTCTTTATACACAATGATTTCTCTATATAACGAGAAGGGATATGTTAGACAATACTTCACATCTTCACATATACACTTATTTGAGAAAGACATCTATTTTTTGATATGGCTGCCACTAAAGGTTGGTCAGAAGATGAAGATGTAGCTCTTATGAAAGCCTACATTGCAGTCTCGGATGATACAATTCACGGGACTAACCAAACTGAAGGAGGTCTACGAAAGAAAGTTATGTCTACCATGAAACTAATACTTGATGAGGAGGGAATTACGTATAATATTAGAGCAAAAGATGCCATACTTAGTCTGTGGAGAAAACAAATTTCTAAGTATTTGAACCACTGGTATTCGGCAACTAAACAAGCATCAAAAGTTTGCGGTAGCGGAAAAAACCTAGTCGATGAGGTAAATGTTATGATAATTGTATTTTTTATTATTTATATATTTGCATGAAGTATATTAATTTTTAATTTGTATTTGTAGTATACTCTGGCATTGACTATCTATCGAAGAAATACTAAAAAAAACTTTCAACTTGCAATGTTGTTGGGAAGTTTGTATGAATTGGGTGATGTTAAATGCGCAAGAATATATGGTGGATGAAATTGAAACGGAGTCATTTCATTTGCAGTCCGCATTTCCTTCATCTCAACCAATGAATTCCCCACCAAGTTATTCCCCACCACCGTATGTGTTACGGGATGAGCTACAACCAGTGGATTCCCATACTGACCAACGCATTTAGAGACCTATCGGATCGAAAAAAGCCCGTAAAGGCAAAGAAAATGCGTCGCCTAGTTATAATGCGTAATCTAATTATAATAATCAAGTACAAATACTAGAGGCCGGACGAAAGCTTAGGCATGATCAAAACTTTGCAATTCAACAAATGCAAGAAGAACATAGAGTTATGGCAATGGATACAAGTTATTGCGCTCCAGGTACAAAAGCATATTGGAAGTCGGAAAGAAAAGAGATACAAAGGAAACAAATCGCAAAAGACTTATTTGAAAGTTCTTCGGCTCATTTAGACGACGACGGTTTTGATCCGTTTGATTGATCTCCCTTGTTCGATTTATATGGGTATTCCTTTCCTTGTGTCAGCCCAAAAGGTTTTTGAAGAGGCACATTCGTTATTTCATAAATATAAATCGAATAACATTTTTTGGCCAAAAAAAAAAAACAAAAAACAAGAAAAAACCAAAAACAATTCCTTGTTCAATTAATTATTATTTTTTGTTTGTAGTAATCGTTATTATCCTAGTTTTTTTTCAAATGTTGTATTAGTGGTTATTATTCTTGGTTTTTTTTTCAATTATTGAATTAGTTGAAGATTATTTCTTTACTTTTATTTGAATATTGTATTATTATAATTAAATTATTATTATTATTATTATTATTATAATTATTATTATTATTATTATTATTATTATTATTATTATTATTATTATTATTATTATTATTATTATTATTATTATTATTATTATTATTATTATTATTATTATTATTTATTATTATCATTATTTTTGTTATAAATTATTATTAATAATAATTATTATTAATTTGAGTTATTAATATTAATATTAGTAATATTATTATTATTATTGTTATTGTTATTATTGTGGTTGTTATTATTATTTTATTATTATTAAAGAGTTGAGAGTGAGAATAGGAAAAAAGGTAATAAAAGACCGAATGCTTGGAAAAGACGTAGGTAGAGGGAGAGGGGGAGGGGAGGGGGAGAGGAGGGGTAACCCCCCTCTCCATTGGAGATGCTCTAAAGAGAGAAACAAAGCATAGCTCAAAGCTAATACAATTACAGAAGTAATAATGCTTAGCTCGAAGCTAATGCCAAAAGAAAATTAAGAATGCTTAGCTCGAAGCTAATGCCAAACGGACAGTAAGCATGCATAGCACAATCTCATTCCACAAGAAAAAATAATAAAAAAATAAAATAAAATAAATAAAATAAAGAAAAAAATAAAAATAATGGAATAATGCCAAAAAGAAAGTAAGAATGCTTAGCACAAGCAAATTCCAAAAGGAGGGGAATAATGCTTAGCACGTAGCTAATGCCACCAGGAAAATAAGAATGCATAGCACAAGGAAATTACATAAGGAGAGGAATAATGCTTAGCTCGAAGCTAATGCCAAAAGGAAAATAAGAATACTTAGCTCGAAGCTAATGCCAAAAGAAAAGTACGAACTCTTACCACAAGCTAATTCCCTAAGAAGAAGAATAATGCTTAGCTCGAATATAATGCCAATACGAAAGTAAGAATGCTTAGGACAAGCTAATTACATATTAAAATGAACAATGCTTTGCTCAAAGCTAATGCCAAAAGGAAAGTAATAATACTTAGCTCGAAAGCAAAGTAAGAATGCTTGGCAAAAGTGAATTCCGTAAGAAGAGGACAAATGCTTAGCTCGAAGCTAATGCCAAAAGAAATGTAAGAATGCTTAGCACAAGCAAATTCTATTAGGAGAGGAACAATGCTTAGCTAAAAGCTAATGCCAATAGAAACTAATATTGCTTAGCTCGAAGCTAATGGCAAAAGGAAAGTAAGAATGCTTAGCTCGAAGCTAATGCCAAACGAAAAGTAAGAATGTTTAGCACAATTTAATTCCATTAGAACACAAAAAAAAAAAAAAAAAAAAAAAACAAATCGAAAAAATTAACCCTAAAATAAAAATCAATAAATAACTAAAAAAATAAATCTATAAAATAATTAAATATATAAACAAATAATAAAAAAAGCTAATTCCATAAGGAGATGAACAATGCTTAGCTCAAAGCTAATGCCAATATTAAAGTAATAATGCTTAGCTCGAAGCCAATGGCAAAGGAAAAGTAATAAAACTTAGCTCGAAGCTAATGGTATAAGGAAAATATAAATGGTTAGCTCGAAGCTAATGTCTAACGAAAAGTAAGAATGCTTAGCACAATCTAATTTCATAAGAAAATAAAAAAAATGAAAATCAAATAAAAAAAAAAAAGTAAAACTAAAATTAAAATTAAAATTAAAAGTAAAATACAAAAAAAATAAAAAAAAAAAACAAAAAAAAATTATAAAATAAATAAAGATATAAATTAATAATAAAAAAAGCTAATTCCATCGGAAAAGGTATAATGCTTAGCTCGAAACTAATGCCAAAACGAAAGTAAGAATGCTTAGCACATGCTAATTCAATAAGAACAAGAATAATGTTTAGTTCGAAGCTAATGCCAAAAGGAAGTAAGAATGCTTTGCACAAGCTAATCCATAAGAAGAGAATAATGATTAGCTCAAAGGTAATGCCAAAACGATTGAAATAAAGCTTAGCTCGAAGCTAATGCCAAAAGGAAAGTAAGACGACTTACCTCAATAAAAGCTAATGCTAAAGCAAATAAGACTCCCTAGCACAAGCTAATTTCTTAAGGAGGAGGGGAACAATGCTGAGATCGAAACTAATGCCAAAAGGAAAGTAAGAAGCTTAGCACAAGCTAATTCCATAAGAAGATGAACAATGCTTAGCTCAAAGCTAATGCGAAAAGAAAAGTAATAATGCTTAGCTCGAAACTAAAGCCAAAAGGAAAGTAAGAATGCTTTGCAGAAGTGAATTCCGTAAGAAGAGGAACAATGCTTAGCTCAAAGCTAGAAAGTAATAATGCTTAGCTCGAACCTAATGGCAAGAGGAAAGTACGAATGCTTAGCTCGAAGCTAGTGGTAGACGAAAAGTAAGAATGTTTAGCACAATCTAATTCCATAAGAAAATTAAATAAAAATAGAAATCAAAATCAAAACCAAAATCAAAAAATAAGTAAAAAAAATAAATATAACGCTTAACTCGAAGCTAATTCCAAAACGGAAGTAAGAATGCTTTGCACAAGCTAATTCCATAAGGAGTGGAACAATGCTTAGCTCAAAGCTAATGCCAATAGAAAAATAATAATGCTTAATTAGCTCGAAGCTAATGGCAAAAGTAAAGTAAGAATGCTTAGCTCGAAGCTAATGCCAAACGGAAAGAAAGAATGCTTAGCACAATCTAATTTCATAAGAAAAAAAATTAAAATTAAAAAAAAAATTATAGAATAAATAATTATATAAATAAATAATTAAAAAAAAAAGCAACTTCCATAAAAAAAAGTATAATGTTTAGCTCGAAGCTAATGGCAATACGAAAGTAAGAATGCTTAGCACAAGCTAATTCCATAAGAAGAGGAATAATGCTTAGCTCGTAGCTAATGACAAAAGGAAAGTAAGAATGCGTTGCACAAGCTAATTCCATAAGGAGAGGAACAATGCTTAGCTCAAAGCTAATATCAAAATAATAGAAATAATGCTTAGCTCGTAGCTAATGACAAAAGAAAAGTAAGAATGCGTTGCACAAGCTAATTCCATAAGGAGAGGAACAATGCTTAGCTCAAAGCTAATATCAAAACAATAGAAATAATGCTTAGCTTGAAGCTAGTTGCAAAAGGAAATTAAGAATGCTTAGCTCAATCAAAGCTAATGCAAAAAGGAAATAAGACTGCTTAGCAAAAGCTAATCTCGTAAGGAAAGTAAGAATGCTTAGCTCGAAGCTAATGCCAGATGGAAAGTAAGAAGGCTTTAGCATAATCTAATTCGTTATGAAAATAAAATAAAAATTGTAATTAAAATTAAAATAAAAAATAAGTAAAAAAACTAATATATAAATAATTAATAAGAAAAAAAGCTAATTCCATAAGAAAGAGTATAATTAGACACGGCCACGGGCCGGTTCGGGCCGGTTCCGGGCCGGTTCGGACCGGTTCACGGTTCACATTTTCCGGAACCGGAACCGGCCCGTGGCGTGCACGGTTCACCGGGCCGGGTCGGCCCACCGGTTCGGGCTGGTCACGGGCCTATCCGGGCCGGTTCCGGGTCGGCCCGGAAATTTTGAATTTTTTTTATTTTTTGAAATATTTAATGAATAAGTAAATTAAAAGAAATACTTTTAAATAGATAAAGAAAAATGAAATAAATGAAAAGTCAATTTAGAAGCACAAGTTTGAAATATTTGATGAATAAGTAAATTATAGGAAAAATTGGGGTGTGAGGGTATTTATAGGAAAAATTGGGGGGGTTTGGGGGCAAAAAAAATTCAAAAAAAAGCAAAATTGGGGTGTGAGGGTATTTATAGGAAAATTGGGGGGGGGGGAATTCAAAAAAATTCAAAAAAAAGTAAATAACGGCCGGTTCACCGGGCCAGTTCACCCGGGCCGGTTCACTAGCCATTATTTGCTTTTTTTTTTGAATTTTTTTGAATATATATATATATATATTTTTTTTAATCCGGGTGAACCGCCGGGCCGGCCCGGCGGTTCACGGTTCACCAAATCTAAGAACCGGGCCCGTCCCGGGTAGGACAGGCCGGTTCACGGTTTCGGGCCGGTTCACACAGTCAACGGCCGGTTTGGGCCGTCAACGGGCCGGTTCCGGGCCCAAAACCGGCCCGTGGCCGTGTCTAAGTATAATGCTTAGCTCGAAGTTAATGCCAAAACGAAAGTAAAAATGCTTAGCACAAGCTAATTCCATAAGGAGAGGAACAATGCTTAGCTCAATAGCTCAAAGCTAATGTCAAACAGAACGTAAGAATGCTTAGCTCGAATCTAATGCCAAAACGAAAGTAAGAATGCTTAGCACATGCTAATTCCATAAGAGGAGGAATAATGCTTAGCTCAAATCTAATGCCAAAAGGAAAATAAGAATGATTTGCACAAGCTAATTCCATGAGGAGAGGAATAATGATTAGCTCAAAGCTAATGCCAAAACGATTCAAATAAAGCTTAGCACGAAGCTAATGCTAAAAGGAAATAAGACAGCTTAGCACAAGCTAATTTCGTAAGAAGAGAAAGAAGGCTTACACCGAAACCAATGCCAAAAGTAAAGTAATAATTCTTAGCACAAGCTAATTCAATGAGAATATTGCACCAGAGCTTGCTGCCCTTGCCTCGGGGTTGAGATTTTTTATATAGAGGCAATTCAATGGAGTTTGGATCGAGCTTGATGCAGAAGTCGTCGTTCGACTTCTTTCGCACACGGACAGAGGTCATTGGATTCTTCAGATTTCTCTCACGGCGATCCGGAACTCTCTTTCGACTTTGGAGTACAGGATTACACATATCTACCAGGAGGGCAATACAGTCGCTGATGCATTAGCTAACTTGGGGTGTCAGACCGAGTTGGCTCGTACCTTCACAACAGCGGAGCTTCCCCGACCTATTCAGGATATGATTCGGATGGACCAGCTTGGATATACATCCTTTCGACGAGAGTTTGCACATAGGTTCCATGCATTCCACGCTTTTATATTATTGGCAGCTTGTACTTTCAGTTTCTACGTAATTTAGGCATTTTCGTGAACTTTACATGTTAGGCAGGGTTGGGGTGATTATGGATTGTCTGGGTCCATCAAGACTAGACTGTTTGTCGAATGGTGCGACACATTTCGCAGCCGTTATACCTGTTTCGTCCATTTTTTGGTCTAAGTGGCCTCGGTTGTTGTGGTGAGGCGAACTGTCTACCTTGGTCTTTGTTAAGTGTATATTTTTACACTTTATCGTATCTTTTTATTTGGGCTTTTGGTGTGTTTTAATGATAATTGGTGCTTAAAAAGTTGATTTATTGTATTTTAGGTACAAATTGAAGAATTGGAAAAGTATGGGGTCAAAACTGCAATTTTGGCGAAAATATGGGTCAAAAGTGAAAATATCAAAATTCTGAAGAAACAAGGCTCGGACCCCCGTCCCAGAATTAGGCTTAAATATGGGACCCCCGTCCCATAACCCGAAGTTGCGCAGTAAAGGGATTTTAATCGCACAAGGAAACTGCCTTCTTCCCCAAGTTCTTCACCCTATATAAGACCATTCCAAGCACACAATTAGGGATCTTTTTACGCAATTTCAAGAGCAACAAAGCAATAACGGAGACGAAGAATTCGAAGACTCCAAGCAAAGATTTATCGTCTATGATTTATTTTATTTGCGTTTTTGCTTTAATCATGAGTAGCTAAATTACTTGTTTCTAGGATTTTATTTGGAACCCTATGTGGGATTTATGAACCCAATTCTATGATTTTATGCAAGTTTTAATTCCGGATTATTTCTTCTACTTGTTTTATTAAGTGCATGAATTTGATCACCTTATGTGCTTTTATGTTATTGTTAATCGCATGAATCGGAAGATCGGGTTAATAATTAGAACTGTGGTAGAAGAGCCTTTGTGGTATTAACATAGGAATATAGTTAATCTCTTAGGTAGCCATTATTGAGATTTGTGCTTAATGCTGTGTTCTAGAATTAATTGCATAGGAATATAGTAATTGAATCTAGAGTATTAGAATTATAGTAATCTCATTATATACTTCTTAAATTTTATTTTATAAACATGCAGGGGGTCAAGCCTAACCCCACCCCACCGTCACCATGTGTCGTTCTCTTAAAAAAAAAAAACTAATTCCATAAGAAAAGGAACAATGCTTAGCTCAAAGCTAATGCCAAAAGGAAATTAATAATGCTTAGCTCGAAGCTTAAGGCAAAAGTAAAGTAAGAATGCTTGGTAAAAGCGAATTATGTAAGAAAAGGAAAAATGCTTTGCTCAAAGCTAATACCAAAATAAAAGTAAGAATGGTTAGCACATGCAAATTCCATAAGGAGAGGAACAACGCTTAGCTAAAGGCAAATGCCAAAGGGAAAGTAATAATGCTTAGCTCGAAGCTAATGGCAAAAGAAAAGTAAGAATGATTAGCTCGAAGCTAATGCCAAACGGAAAGTAAAAATGCTTAGCACAATCTAATTCCATAAGTAAATAAAATGAAAATAAAAATAAAAATAAAAATAAAAAATTAAAATAAATAAATAAATGAATAAATATATAAAACAGATAAATATATAAATAAATAAGAAAAAAAACTAATTGCTTTAGAAAAGGTATAACGCTTACCTCGAAGCTCATGCCAAAACGAAAGTAATAATTCTTAACACAAGCTAATCTATAAGGAGAGGACAAATGCTTAGCTCAAAGCTAATGCCAATAGGAAAGTAAGAATGCTTAGCTCGAAGCTAATGGCAAAAGGAAGTAAGAATGCTTAGCTCGAAGCTAATGCCAAACAGAAAGTAAGAATTTGTAGCACAATCTAACTCCATAAGAAAATAAAATTAAAATTAAAATCAAAATCTAAATTAAAATTAAAATTAAAATATTAAAAGAAATTAAAAATATATATATATATATATATATATATATATAATAAATACATATATATAAATAAATAATAGAAAAAAGCTAATTGCATTAGAAAAGGTATAATGCTTAGCTCGAAGCTCATACAAAATCGAAAGTAAGAATGTTTAGCACAAGATAATTCCATAAGGAGAGGAACAATGCTTAGCTCGATGCTAATGCCAAAACGAAAGTAATAATGCTTAGCTCGAAGCTACTGCCAAAAGGAAAGTACGAATTCTAAGCACAAGAAAATTCCATCAGTAGGGGAATTATGCGTAGCTCGAAGGTAATGCTAAAAGGAAAGTAAGAATTCTTAGCACAAGCTAATTCCACAAGGAGAGGAATAATGCTTTGCTCGAAGCTAATGCCTAAAGAAAAATAAGAATGATTTGAAAACGCTAATTCCATAAGGAGAGGAATAATGCTTAGCTTGAAGCTAATGCGAAATGGAAACTGAGAATACTTAACTCGAAGCTAATGCCAAAAGGAAAGTAAGAAAGCTTAGAACAAGCTAATTCCATAAGAAGAGGAATAATGCTTAGCTCGAAGCTAATGCCAAAACGAAAGTAAGAATGCTTAGCTCAAAGCTAATGCCAAAAGGAATCCTTAGCACAAGAAAATTCCATAAGGAGAGGAATATTCGTTAGCTCGAAGCTAATGCTAAAAAGAAAGTAAGAATGCTTTAGCACAAGCTAATTCCATGATTAGAGGAATAATTCTTAGCTCAATGCTAATTCCAAAACGATTGAAATAATGCTTAGCTCGAAGCTAATGCCAAAAGGAAATTAAGAAGGCTTAGCTCAATTAATGCTAACGCCAAAAGGAAATAAGACTACATAGCACAAGTTAATGTCACAAGGAGAGGAAAAATGCTTAGATCGAAGCTAATGCCAAAGGAAAGGTGAGAATTCTTTGCACAAGCTAATTCCATCTGAAGAGGAACAATGCTTTGCTCATTGCTAATGCCAAAAGGAATGTTATAATACTTAGCTCGAAACTAATGCCAAAAGGAAAGTAAGATTGCTTAGCACAAGATAATTCCATAAGGAGATGAAACAAAGCTTAGCTCAAAGCTAATGCCAATACGAAACTAATAATGCTTAGCTTGAAGATAATGGCAAAACGAAAGTAAGAATGCTTAGCTCGAAGCTAATGCCGAACCGAAAGTAAGATTTTTTACCACAATCTTATTCCATAAGAAATAAAAATAAAAATAAATAAATAAATAAAATAAATACATCAAATTAATAAATGTATAAAAAAAATATAATTCCATAAGAAAATGTATAATGCTTAGCTCGAAGCTAATGCCAAAATGATGGTAAGAAAGCTTAGCACAATCTAATTCCATTAAAAAAAACAATTAAAATTAAAATAAATTAAAATAAATTAAAATTAAAAAATATATATATATATACAATGAATAAATATATAAATTAATAGTAAAAAAAAAACTAATTCAATAAGAAAAGGTATAATGCTTAGCTCGAAGTTAATGTCAAAATGATAGTAATAATGCTTAGCACAAGCTAATTCCATAAGGAGATGAACAATGCTTAGCTCAAAGCTAATGCCAAGAGGAAAGGAATAATGCTTAGCTCGAAGCTAATGGCAAAAGAAAGTAAGAATACTTAGCTCGAAGCAAATGCCAAACGGAAAGTAAGAATGCTTAACACAATCTAATTCTATAAGAAAATAAAATTAAAATTAAAATTAAAATTAAAATTAAAATTAAAATTAAAATAAAAATTAAAATTAAAATTAAAATTAAAATTAAAATTAAAATTAAAATTAAAATTGAAATAAAGATTAAAATAAAAAAATATTAAAATAAATTAAAATAAATAAATAAATATATAAAATAAATAAAAATATAAATAAATAAAAAATAAAAAAAGATAATTCGATTAGAAAAGGGATAATGCTTAGGGCGAAGCTCATGCGACAATGAAAGTGAGAATGCTTAGCACAAACTAATTCTAGAAGGAGAGGAACAATACTTAGCTCGAAGCTAATGACAAAAGGAAAGTAAAAATGCTTAGCTCAAAGCTACTGCCAAAAGGAAAGTAAGAATTCTTAGCACAAACTAATTCCATAAGGAGAGAAATAATGCTTAGCTCGAACCTAATGGCAAAAGGAAAGTAAGAATGCTTTGCACAAGCTAATTTCATAAGGAGCGTAATAATGCTTAGCTCGAAGCCAATGCCAAATTGAAAGTAAAAATACTTAGCTCGAAGCTAAGGCCAAAAGGAAAGTAAGAATACTTAGAACAAACTAATTCCATAAGAAGAGGAATAATGTTTTGCTCGAAGCTATAGCCAAAACGAAAGTAAGAAGGCTTAGCACAAGAAAATTCCATAAGCAGAGGAATAATGCTTAGCTCGAAGCTAATACCAAAAGGAAACTACGAATGCATATCTAAAAGCTAATGTCAAACGGAAAGTATGAATGCTTAGCACAGCCTAATTCCATAAGAAGAGGAATAATGCTTGGAGAGGAACAATGCTGAACTCGAGGCTAATGCCAAAAGGAAAGTAAGAATGCTTAGCTCGAAGCTAATGCCAAAAGGAAAGTAAGAATGCTTTTAGCACAAGCTAATTCCATAATTAGAGGAATAATGCTTAGCTCAAAGCTAATTCCAAAACGATAGAAATAATGCTTAGCACGAAGCTAATGCCAAAAGAAAATTAAGAATGCTTAGCTCAATTAAAGCTAATGCCAAAAGGAAATAAGACTGCTTTGCACAAGCTAATTTCACAAGGAGAGGAAAAATACTTAGATTGAAGCTAATGCCAAAGGGAAAGTGAGAAAGCTTTGCTCAATCTAATTCCATCAGAAGAGGAAAATTGTTTAGTCATAGCTAATGCCAAAAGGAATGTTATAATACTTAGCTCGAAACTAATGCCTAAAGGAAAGTAAGAATGCTTAGCACAAGATAATTTCATAAGGAGAGGAACAAAGCTTAGCTCTAAGCTAATGCCAATACGAAAGTAATAATACTTAGCTTGAAGCTAATGGCAAAAGGAAACTAAGAATGCTTAGCTCGAAGCTAACGCCAAACGAAAAGTAAGCATTCTTAGCACAATCTTATTCCATAAGAATACAATAAAAATAAATACATTAAATTAATAAATGTATAACAAAAAAAAGCTAATTCCATAAGAAAATGTATAATGCTTAGCCTGAAGCTAATGCCAAAATGAAAGTAAGAATGCTTAGCACAAGCTAATTACATAAGGAGAGGAACAATGCTGAGCCCAAAGCTAACGTCACTAGGAAAGTAATAATGCTTAGCTCGTAGCTAATGGCAAAAGGAAAGTAAGAATGCTTAGCTCGAAGCTAATGCCAAGCGGACAGTAAAAATGCTTAGCACAATCTAATTCCATACGAACATAAAATATAATAAAAAATTATAATTTAAATTGAAATTAAAATTAAAATTAAAATAAAAATAAAAAATATATTTAAAATGAAAATTAAAATAAATTAAACTAAATTAAAATAAAATAAAAATAAAAATATATAATCAATAAACATATAAATAAATAATTATAAGAAGATAATTCCATAAGAAAAGATATAATGCTTAGCTTGAAGCGAATGTCAAAATGAAAGTAAGAATGATTAGCACAAGCTAATTCCATAAGGAGATGAACAATTCTTAGGTCAAAGCTAATGCCAAGAGGAAAGTAATAATGCTTAGCGCGAACCTAATGACAAAAGGAAAGTAAGAATACTTAGCTCGAAGCAAATACCAAACTGAAAGTAAGAATGGTTAGCACAATCTAATTCTATAAGAAAATAAAATTAAAATTAGAATAAAAATAAAAATAAAAATAAGAATTGAAAGAAAAGTTAAAACAAAAAAATATTAAAAAAAATTAAAATTAATAAATAAATACATAAAATAAATAAATATATAAATAATCAATTAAAAAAAAGGATAATTCGATGGAAATGGTATAATGCTTAGTTCGAAGCTCATGCCAAAATCAAAGTAAAAATGCTTAGCACAAGCTAATTCCATAAGGAGAGTGATATGCCTAATTTGGCCCACCCAATTGGCTTACAATTTATTTACCTACTAGGCCACGAGCCCAATATTAAAGACTACTATCACCGAGGTTTAATCACCTTCAAATAAAGTTTGGGCCTAACAATCTCAACTGAGCTATAAATAAAGGTTTGAACTCATTCATTAAGGTATGTCCTATTAATTGAGCAATACTGCAACATGTATTCTCTGGACTGTTTCCCTATCCGCACGTCTGACTTGAGCGTCGGAGGGGTTTCCGCCGTATCAACCCCCGGCTTAGTTCATGTGTTCTATAATCGCATGTATCTCAAGGTCATCGAGCTCGTGAGCCAGTGATCTACTCTGCTCTTCCAGCTCATCCAACCTCATTTATTTAAGGTGATCTATTTCTAGCATCATCATTTTGGCGCCGTCTGTGGGAAAAAGTTAAAATCGCGTGCAATGCACACGCGCGTGGCATACACGCGCCAATCGCGCGGCTGCATGGATGGACGCTCACTTCAAAATAATAATAATAATAATAATAATTAATTAAAGTGGGCAGCAGGTGCCACCTACCAAAGCTGCACCACCCATCACATCATGCCCTCCTTTTCGTCACTTTGCGTCAGCTCCTATCACACCGACCGCGCCCCCCTATACCTCATCAAATCGCGCGCGCGCCTTCGCATACCACATTAATTCGCGCGCGCCTCCCCTCCACTCACCAAATCGCCCGTATATTTTGACGCGCTTCACCAAATTGCTCGCGAGTTTCAACACGCTCCACCAAATCCCCTGCCGATTTCACCTCGCTTCACCCAATCACGCGAGAATTTCAACGCGCTCTACCAAATCGTGTGCTCTCTCAAATAAAAATTATTATTTCTCTATGCCACACCAACAATTAATGGAATACTACAACACGGACCTACTCTCGACACGATTCGGTACCCTTTTCGACTTGTCTCCCTCATCGAATCGAGAGTGGGGGGTTTTCAAGACAACTCCCAAGAGGAGACAACTCGCTCGGAACTACGAACCCGTAGCGAGACAACTCCCACGAGGAGCCAACTCGCTCGGTCCTACAACCCGTTGCGAGACGACTCCCACGAGGAGCAAACTCGCTCGGTCCTACAACCCGTTGCGAGACAACTCTCACGAGGAGCCAACTCGCTCGGTCCTACAACCCGTTGCGAGACAACTCCCACGAGGAGCCAACTCCCTCGGTACTATGAACCCGCAGCGAGACAACTCCCACGAGGAGATAACTCGCTCGGTCCTATAACCCGTTGCGAGGCAACTCCCACGAGGAGCCAACTCCCTCGGGTCTACGAACCCACAGCGAGATAACTCCCATGAGGAGACCACTCGCTCTGTCCTACAACCCGTTGCGAGGCAACTCCCACGAGGAGCCAACTCGTTCGGTACTACAACCCGCAGTGAGACAACACCTATGAGGAGCCAACTCGCTCGGTACTTCAAACCCGCAGCGAGACAACTCCCACGAGGAGCCAAATCGCTCGGTAATACAACCCGCATCGAGACAATTCCCACGAGGAGCCAACTCGCTCGATAGTGCAACTCGCTCAGAACAACCTCAATCCACACACTCCTCAGTCGCGCGTTATCCAACGCTCCAACAACATCGCTGCGAGACAACTCCCACGAGGAGACAACTCGCACGCGATTCACTACATAATTGCAAGCTCAAGTTAGCACGATTACAACCCTAGAAACACTTAGACATATTATGGGAATCTATATAGCCTGGCCAGCTTGATTACTCAAATGTGTCTACTTGTTTTTGACGGGTCCTTCATTAAAACGTGGTCACGGTCCTAAGATACTTACGACCCACGAGGTCTAACAATGGGCACGATCCCCATCGAGAAAATCTTGAGAGCCTGATCCACTCATCAAGTACATCCCACATAAGGCTATATGTAAACACATACAAGCAACGCGTCAAACCATTGACAACGTCAATAAATAACAACTCCCACGAGTAGATAACTCGATCCGCGCTACCACATCATCGTGGGACAACACCGACGACTCAAGTAACTTACATAAAGGCAACTTGGTCGCGCTACGCGCCAACGCGCCTTCACGCCCCTCCGACACATGCTCCAACGCGTTTTTGGACACCATCGATTACTACAATTTTTACTCAAGACACGATCTGTCACCCATTTCAACATGGCCCCCACATCGACTCGAGAGTGGGGGACTTAATGATATGACTAATTGGGCCCACCCAATGGGCTTACAATTTATTTACCTAGGCCACAAGCCCAAAATTTAAGACCACTATCACCGAGGTCCAGTCACCTTCAAATAAGGTTTGGGCCCAACAATCTCAACTAAGCTATAAATAATGGTTTGAAATCATTCCTTAAGATACGTCCTATTAATTGAGTAATACTACAATGTGTATTCTCTGGACTATTTCCACTATCCGCACGTCTGACTTGAGCGTCGGAGGGGTTTCCGCCGGATCAACCCCCGGCTTAGTTCATGTGTTTTATGATCGCAGGTATCTCAAGGCCATCAAGCTCGTGAGCCAGTGATCCACTCTGCTCTTCCGGCTCATCCTACCTCATTTATTTAAGGTGATCTATTTCTAGCATCATCAGAGAGGAACAAGACTTAGCTCGAAGCTAATGCCAAAAGGAAAGTAAGAATGCTTAGCTCGAAGCCAATGCCAAAAGGAAAGTAACAATTCTTAGAACAAGTTAATTCCATAAGGAGCGGGATAATGCTTAGCTCGAAGCCAATGCTAAGTGGAATGTAAGAATACTAAGCTCGAAGCTAATGCCAAAAGGAAAGTAAGAATGCTTAGAACAAGCAAATTCCATAAGAAGACGAATAATGTTTAGCTCGAAGCTATAGCTAAAGGAAAATTAAGAATGCTTAGCACAAGCAAATTCCATAAAGAGAGGAGTAATACTTAGCTCGAAGCTAATACCAAAACGAAAGTAAGAATCCTTATCGAAAAGCTAATGTCAAACGGAAAGTAGGAATGCACTAATTCCTTAAGAACAGGAATAATGTGTGGAGAGGAACAATGCTTAGCTTGAAGCTCATGCCCAAAGGAAAGAAATCATGCTTAGCTCGAAGCTAATGTCAAAAGCAAAAGTAAAAATCCATAGCACAAGAAAATTCCATAAGGAGAGGAATAATGCTTAGCTCGAAGCTAATGCCAAAAGGAAAGTAAGAATGCTTAGCACAAGCTAATTCGATAAGAAGAGGAGTAATACTTAGCTCAAACCTAATGCCAAAAGGATAGAAATATTGCTTAAGACGAACCTAATGCCAAAATAAAAATAAGAATGCTTAGCTCAATCAAAGCAAATGCGAAAAGGAAATGAGATTGCTTAGCACAAGCTAATTTCGTATGGAGAGGTAGAATGCTTAGCTCGGACTAATGCCAAGAGGAAAGTAATAATGCTTAGCTCGAAGCTAATGGCAAAAGGAAAGTAAGATTGCTTAGCTCGAAGCAATTTCCAAACGGAAAGTACGAATGCTTAGCACAATCTAAATAAAATAAAAATAAAAATAAAAATCAAAATCAAAATAAAAATAAAAATTAAAATTAAAATAAAATCAATATATAAAATAGATAAATATATAAATAAATAATAATAATAAGAAAAGCTAATTGCATTAGAAAAGGTATAACGCTTAGCTCGAAGCTAATGCCTAAACGAAAGTAATAATGCTTAGCACAAGCTAAGGAGAAGGCCAATGCTTAGCTCAAAGCTAATGCCAATAGGAAAAGTGATGCTTTGCTCGAAGCTAATGGCAAAAGGAAAGTAAGAATGCGTAGCTCGAAGCTAATGCCAAACGGAAAGTAAAAATGCTTAGCACAATCTAATTCCATAAGAAAATAAATTGAAAATCAAAATCAAAATCAAAATTAATATTAAAATGAAAATTAAAATAAAAAAAATTAAAAGAAATTAAAATAAATAAATAAATATATAAAATAAATACATATATATAAATCAATAATAGAAAAAAAAATCGAATTCCATTAGAAAAGGTATAATGCTTAGCTCGAAGCTCATACCAAAACGAAAGTAAGAATGTTTAGCACAAGCTAATTCCATAAGGGGAGGAACCATGCTTAGCTCGATGCTATTTCCAAAAGAAAAGTAAGAATGCTTAGCTCGAAGCTAATGCCAAAAGGAAAGTAAGAATGCTTAGAACAAGCTAATTCCATAAGAAGAGGAATAATGTTTTGCTCGAAGCTATAGCCAAAAGGAAAGTAAGAATGCTTTGCACAAGCTAATTCCATAAAGAGAGGATGAATGCTTAGCTTGAAGCTAATGCCCAATGGAAATTAACAATACTTAACTCGAAGCTAATGCCGAAAAGAAAGTAAGAATGCTTAGAACAAGCTAATTCGATAACAAGATGAATAATGCTTAGCTCGAAGCTAATGCCAAAAGGAAAGTGAGAATCATTTGCACAAGCTAATCCATAAAGAAAGGAATAATGCTTACCTCGAAGCTAATGCCAAATGGAAAGTAAGAATACTTAGCTCGAAGCTATTGCCAAAAGGAAAGTAAGAATGCTTAGAACAAACTAATTCTGTAAGAAGAGGAATAATGTTTGG